>NC_028643.1:49080404-49182024 GCF_001406875.1 Solanum pennellii | reverse complement strand
TATATATATATATATATATAACACCGGTATTTACTTCAAAAATAATTTCCCTTATCATTTTCCTTTCTTTCTTATTTGCTTCAATTTTTTCCGTTTAATCATTTTCCTTTCTTTCTTTATGAACTATTGATCTTCCTCCTAACTGTTAAAATTTTATTTTCATCTCCATTTGTACCTTCTTTTCCTGCATCGTCAAAACAGCCAAAATTTCGGAAAAAAAGACAACGAAAATAAGAGTAAAGAAAAGAAATAGAAAAGGAAAAAAAATGAAAGAAGGCAAAGAATAGAGTAAACAATGAAAATGTGCTTTTGAAGGAAATAATACACGAAGTTTAAGTTTAGGGCACGTGAACTTTTGGTCTTTTAAAAAGGGGTTATTTTATTGTATATATTTACTAAAATTGATGTTAATATTATATTCTTTTATTCATACTTTAAGAAGGTTAAACATTGTACTTGGTTGAATTTTTATCCATAAACCTTGAGGCTTAAAGATCAATTTTCACTTGAGACATTTTTTGTTGTGCATTCATGTTCTTGAAACTCTATATCCGTTTTCATGTATATCATCATAACTAATAACCATGCTTTAACTCTATGTAATAAAGTGTATTTTTGAAAAATCAGACATAAAATAGTAGTACTTGTTTCTTTTCATTTTTAAGTCACAATATATTTGGTTTTTAGAAATATTGGTAGACCTTTATATATACTCATGAAAAATTAATTCTCATTGATTAATAATATCATATAAATTTTTCGTCGTATTTGGATTTCTTAGATCTAACTATTCCACTTTTTTTTGAAATGAAAACAAAATTACGAGTTCATTGACCATGCAATTGAGATTTTAAATTTGAATCAGTGTTTCTTTAGTGAAATTTGAAAAGAATTCAACTACTAAATGAATACTTTATTTAAAATATCAAATATACCTTAAAAATAAGATTTCATTTTTAGGTTTGTAATTTCACTTTTTATAAATTTAAAGCTTGATACATAAGCTATACATACAAAAAAAACGCCCATAACTTTAATCTTGCAAAAAAGGTTTGGCCTCGACATGAAGAAATGATTTGCAGAATGTGAGTGATTATATTAAAAAGGGAAAAGGGTCAAAATAGCCCTCAAACTATGTGAAAGGAACAAAAATGTTCTTCGTTTATAGTACGGCTAAAAATGTCCTTTCCTTCAGTACTTTGATTCGAAAATGTCCTTGCAGTCAATATTTTGATCCAGAATTGCCTCTATAATTACTAAAACGGGTCAAAAATTCTCTTTTCAGAATAAGTATATTATTATTTTTTTTAAACACATTTTCTTCTTGATTAAAATTTTATCAAAGAACTATGATCTTATTTCTTTCTTTTAAAATCACTTTTAACAAATAAAAAGGTAGGAAATAGTTTTTTTCTTCTTAATCTCATCTTATCAATTATTCTTTCTTTTAAAATCACTTTAACAAATAACAATGTACAAAATATTTTTTTCTTCTTAATCTTATCTTATTAATTAAAATAAAATAACTCCATGTACCATCTCGACAGGTAATATATGTCATATGTGTAAAATTATTGTATATCCATCATTAGTTTTTATTTGTATAATGATAGCAAATAATTATGATAAACTAAGAATTTTTTTTTTTTATGAATTCAAGATACAGAATTGCCAATTTTAAAAATATTATTAGAAAAAGAATGTGTTAAAAAGAAAATAAATAATATTTTTTTAAATAAAAAAAAGCATTTTTTACCCCCACAATAACAATAAGGACATTTTTGGACCAATGTATTGATGAGAAGAAAATTTTTGGAGCAAACTACAAATGAAGGACATATTTGTTACTGTCGCGTAGTTTGAGGGCATTTTCACCCTTTTCTGTTAAAAAATTAATTACTATTACTGTTGATTTATTGAATCAATGGATATTTATAAAATTATGTAAAATTTTGTGATAGCAAATAATCAGAAACATGTATCTACAAGGAACCTGAAAAAGATGTTATTTGTTAATGAGGTGATTTATGATATTCTATTATCTTATTTATAATTAATTATGAGTTGCTCATTTGGTAGATTATAAGTATTAGGGAAGATATGGTAGTTTTCATAAATTGTGGCATTTTCGTACATATCAAAATAAGTAAAAAAAAATTAAGATCCAAATAGAAGTTCAAAACGTAAATATGTTATATCTAATAATTTTACCATTAGAAAGAGTCTAGCGGTATTTTATAAAATAAAAATAAATATCTCATCATCTATAAGTATAATAGAAGAGGGATAGACCTTACTTTATCAATCCTAATGAGATAGCAACTAACTAACAAGTATAGAGAAAATAAGAGCTAGACAGAACAAGACCTCATGATATTACAAACGAAAATGCTTAGATAATACAAAAATATAACAACCAAGAAGAAACTTGAGTTACAGACCTCAAACTTCTTTTTACAAATACATGAAATAAAAAAGATAGATTGTCCATCAAAAATAATAACCAGCTAAAGCATTTTCCTCTTGTCTTCATCTTTACACATGTCCAAAAATAATTGATAGTTTATCATTCTCTTTTCATCAATTTATTTGATGTTATCGAAGCTGTTGATACTATCATATGATTCTGCTTTGTCAATCTTATCTATAGGTGTCTAGGACCAAACTTTAGTAACTTTACCATCCAAACTATATATGTTGTCTTCCATGTGTCTTTCTTTTTTCTTTGGTTGCTTCCACTTATTTGTTGTCTAGGTTGGATATCTCCTTCCTTAATCACTTTATCAAAATATATGTCTAACATGTTACTTTCATCAGAAGAATCCTCATCCAAATCAATTGTATTAGCATTAGTTGAACTAAATCATGACGCTAACCCATTCTTCTTTGCAATCGCAACTTTCAGGCAACTTTATTTGATAGTTCACGCAATATAAAACTTACTAATATTTTCTTCACATTTGCCGCATAGTTGAATTCAATATAGCTTGAGAAAAGACAAAATCCAAAATGGCTCTGTCTCACACACACACAAAAAAAAAAGCTTAAAATTTGAATTACCAATTTATCTTTTCAAAGTTTAATAATCAATTTTCTATTCAACGAAACACTAATCCTTTAAGTTTTAATATTAAAAAAAAATTTCACTTATCTATCAATAATAATATTTTATCAAAATTAAACAAGAGAAAATTGATGCATTGCATTCATTCAGTGTAGTTGAATTGCTTTCTTATTCTATTGTTATTGCAATCTTTAGGATTTATATTTAATATTTTTTCGGAAAAAAATATAAACTTTAAATCAATAATATTTAGGAAGTCCAAGTGAAGAACATATCTCTATGGTAACAAAAATTATGTATTGTCATAAATATATTGAATGTCTATCTGTTATAAAATATTTAGGAATCCTAACTTTGGACCAAGTAAATTTTTTCTAAGTAATAGAGGGGTCTTCTTCATTGTACAATCATTCCTCAAGAGAAATAATAAGTTATCTCTCTACTTTCTTCTTTTCTTATAGTATCATAACATTTATCTTTTTCTTGCTTATTTTTGGATTTTTAATTATTTTAAAATTAATATGTTGTTATAAACTATTTGTATTATAGTGAATGTCTAATTATGTGGAGTCCTAGTAGGATATGGTTCGGAATCCTATTCGGGGACCAAGTAAGGTTTTCCCTATAAATAAAGGGTTTTCCTTCATTGTAAATAAGATTTGTGAAAGATCTCTGAATCCTGAATATACTTCAAGAGAAATAAGAAGTTTTTTCTCTTCTCCCTACTTTCTTTTTCTTCTGAATGTATATAGTTTCATAACATATGTATTGTAGAAACTCATAATTTATCTACAAGTTAAAAAAAAATAGAAACTATGAATATGAATTATGAAAGGATACAAGATTCTGGAAAAAAAATAGCATACATGATGGAAATAATACAATATGTTGAGGAAGGATACAATATCCCAAAAAAAAGATACAAATTGACTATGAAAGAAATAGGGATACAAGATTTTAAAAAAAAAATCATACATAGTGGAAATAATACAATCTGAAAGATACAATATGATAAGAAAATTACAGATTGAATGTGAAAAAAAATGATTCATCTATGTTTAAAATATGCAAATCCATTTTGCATACCTATTGGAATGACTACAAACTAAAAAAGAAATACAATGTTCTTAATAAAAATGCAAATGTTGAGTAAAAGAAAAATAATTCAGAAACAAAAATTATATCAATATAATTGTAATATGAATTCAATTTTTGCAACCTCCTCCTCCTCCATTTTTTTTTCATCAAATTCAAATCTGAATCCGTATTCACTTGTGCATAGTAATGCTATAAGCAAAATTCAAAATTATTAAATATGAATGTTTAAAAAATTCAAACAATATATGATGTATGAATGTCGATCTGCGTAGATTACTACATTCTACTAAATTTCAAATATGAAAAAAAAATAATCAAACAAAAATGTTTGAAAGACGAAAAATATAAACATATAAAAGAGGAAAATCTCACAAAATACTTGGTGAATATAAAAAAACTCACAAGAAAATCGAATGATACTATTTAAAAAATGAAAAATCTAAAATACAAAATACTTGGTGAATATGAAAAAAAATCACAATAAATCTCATAAAAATTACCTTTATCAAAGGTGAAAAATCTGTATAATTAATTGTTTTCTTGAATAATGTTTTGAAAATTTGAAGAGTTGATTATCTTGAACAAGGAAATAAGATAACAATGGTCAGAAAAGGAAGAGAAAGAAAGGAGTGATTTAGGATACAACCTAGAAAGAGGGATAATTGGTAATGTGAGTGTTTTTTTACCGGATAGGGAAGTAAATATTGTCCTATGTGGGGCCAATTTGAGAAATAAAAGTAAAGAAGATTAGTTATATTAATATAAAATTTGTTTTTTAAAATATTGACACATTGACATTTTTACATAATTATTTTAATGTGTAGATATTTTTAATAATTATGTTAGAAATTGTTACTAGTTTGCTATTTTTTTTATAAAACAATCAAATTTTGTCCTGGGCGCTATTATTTATTAGTTAAATAGATTCTAGTGGGCTCCAAAAAGGAGTCCATAAAAACGCAAAAAAAAAAAAAAAAAAAATTACAACTAAGTTCGCCCAAAAGTGACGGAGTTTAGGTATATAACAAGACCCTAAATAATATGGTTTCATAATTTAAACCATAGTCATCTCATCTTCTCTATCTTCTTCTCGCAGCCACTAAGAATGTATCCGTTGGTTCTTTCAAATATTGGTCTTCTTTTCCTTGTTTTGTGGGTTATAAAAGATTCTTCATAGTCGATAGATCTGTTATATCTTGCTCAAAAATCAATGGTAGATTCCTTGTTTTGTTGCCTTTTGATTTCAAAGTAGCTTTGGTGTTGCTTGCTCCATCGAAGGTGTACCACCTAGTTGGGGTCCATGAGTTTGTGAGAAACTCGGAAGAGAGTTAGAACCCTGTATTCCAACTTCGTATTGTTGCCAATCTATGTTATGAAAATCAAAAATTACTGGTTGTAATAAATCATTCAGAAACACGAAGTAACTGAGATATTTAGAACCAGCAAGTAAGATGAACAAAAATTTATTTGTAAAAAATAATTGAATCTGTAAAAACTTACCAGAATCAAGAATACTCTTTTTAATAATTTAGGAAGAAAATCAAGTCCACTTAATTCACAGTGTCCCCTTAAGGAAATTATTCCCCTCTAGTATCCGAGGTTTGATTTGGAATATAACCTCCCAGGGTAAAATGATCTTAATCAGTAGAGTATAGATACCAAAAACTCTACTGTCAGCGATTCAATCCACAGCAGGAAAGTACACGAAGAAATATGTGTTTTTAATAAGAAGGAAAATCAGAAAGTTCGTAAGGAAATATTCTGATGACTGAATGGTATTTATAGGCAAGAAGAATATATTCTGAAAGGTTGCAACCCTTTAAGAATTGACACGACCATTAATGAAAGGTTGCAAACTTTCAAATCGTATCGACTGTTCCTGAAAGTTGCAACCTTTCAGAACAGTCATGGTGGGAATTTTTAAATATAACGGAATTTAAAACAGGTCACACGCGCGGATCCGACTCGGGTCGGGTAAACTAAAAAGTTGAAAACATTTCGGTTAACTTCTTTTATCAACTAATTAATTGAAAATAATTTTTGGCCATTTAATTAATTAAATAAATAATTAAAATAAATTTGTCCAAAAAATTATCTCTCGATCGAAAATCCAAAGCCAAAGCTGAAGCCGTAGCCGTAGCCGTAGCCGAAGCCGAAGCGAGCAACGACGACAACGGCGCGAGGGGGGTCCCTATTTCCAACCCTTTTAACAATTAAAAGGAGTATTTATTTATTTCCTATTTTCATTTCCATTACCGATGAGGGACTATTGCCTTTTTCATAAAAGCATTAGAGGACTTTTCAAGATCCCAACCTTTCAAGTTCTAAACTTTTAAAATTCCTCTCCTTCCCTCTATTTCCCATCAATTCTTGCTACATACCCAACACGTATATCTCTATAAGTATTTTTTATTTTTTTCACCCGTATTTCATCTACAAGATAACTCCTTCTGCTTTCACAGTTGAAGTAGAGGCAGAGAAATCCAAGTTAGCTCCTTCTTCTTGATATCTTGGTTGGATGCAAGAATATAAAATGCAAATCCAGTTTCTTAAATCAAGCTTTTTGCTGGTGATTGTATCACTTTTTGTTGGCTGACATCTTAGGTTAGTTTGCTCACAACTATTTTCCCATTGAAATGGTCATAAGTTATTCAGTAAATATTATGTATGTGAGACTCAATTGCTTTTCATTCTTTTCTATTCAAGCTTAAAGGTTGTTGATGTTGTTTATACAAGTAAGTTTTCCATCCTCACTTCTAACTCCCAAGGTATTCTCCGAATCCCTCCTAATCATATTCTTTGACTTAGAGAATCTATCTCAAGACTGATTTGGTGAAATCCTTGATTTAGGCAATATTATAAAGCCTTTTTCAAATTGATGTCAACTCAGATTACATGTTTGTAGCCATTTTTATGCTTTGTGTCTCAACATAAATTATATCTCCATTATTATATTTTATAAAAAAAAATTATATGATCTTCGACTCACGTTTTCTTTGCTTGCTCTAATTGTACTACATTTAAATCATACTATTTTTGGTAAACTCCACTATTCTATAGATAGTTAAGTGTAGGTTCATAACTTTGAAGAACATCAAGCACACATTCTATGAAAATCAACTTCTCTAATCCATGGAAATTTAATCTTCTTATTTTAATTGCAACTATCGAAGGAGTTGTATCGTGATTAGATTTTTTTTGACTCGTTAACCAGCTAACAAGAGATATTTTCAGTCTTAAACAATTTCATCATCTTAATTATTCATACTCTATAGAATAGAAGAGAATAACGTCAATATCATACCCATGTAAAATGTCAAGTGATTTAGCTAAAACTTTTGTTGCAAACTTGCAGTGATGAATACATCTGAGGAAAATGGTCTTTTTGTTTCAAACCCATGAATGACTAGGGAAAAATTTATGAAATTGATCATTAATAAACCTAGACTATTGATTATTAGACACAAGTTTCTGGACCATGTAAATAATTATTTTAAAGAAACCAAACTTCCTTAGGACGTTAGTAAAAAATCTATGATAACCTATCATATGTCTTAGCCATGTCTAACTTTACCACCACATTAACATTTTTATCCCTCATTTTTATATATTTAATAGCATCTAGGGTTGCTTCAAGAAAATATTTTTACCATTCAAAATGACATCATACATCAACTAAAATTAGATATGATTTGAAATGTCTATTTTTCTTATGATAATATTCAACGTTATCAGGAATTCACCTGGTCTTTTTCTCTAAATGTGTAAATAATCATCAACATTCATGTTTCCTATCTTGAGAAATAAATTTCATTTTCGGTAGACAAGAAATTTAAGAACAGCATGATTTAATTTAATATCATTTGTTTTGATTTTGAAGATAACATTTTAGTTTAAAAATAAATTATAGTACTTTAATGTTTCATTAACTCATAACAACAAATTTAGAATGTTTTGAGAAGCTCTTTGCGTTAAATGATTAAAAAAACTTTTAACTCCTTTTAGATTTAAGGGTTTTCAATTGTTATTTTTAAAGTGTAGTGTATATGGTACCATTTAAATATAATCATATCTAAATATAATTAATTTAGTGAATGAAAAATTTTATATAAGAAGCCGAAGCCGAAGCCGTAGCCGTAGCCGAAGCCGAAGCGAGCGAGCGAGCGATGACGACGGCGCGAGGGGGGTCCCTCTTTCCAACCCTATAAACAATTAATTTCCATTACCGATGAGGGACTATTGCCTTTTTCACTTAAGCATTAGAGGACTTTTCCAGTTCCCAACCTTTCAAGTTCTAAACTTTTCAAATTCCTCTTCTTCCCTCTATTTCCCATCAATTCTTGCTACATACCAACAATCCCCCACATTGATGTGGAATAGTTATAAAATAGGAATGCACGGACAATTGTGTACTTTACAAGCAAGGATTAATTGCATCTGGATAAGTAGGTTTCCCCGTGGACTTTCCGTAGTGAACATATGTCGGATATACTCGGTCAATCGGTAGATGTGATATCTTTGAACCGTCGAACTTTGGTGTATACCTAGACAACCATATGTCACACAATTAACCCTTTACTGTTTATGATTCTTACGGTTGTGTTCGTTTCAGCCATGAACACCTCCTGGTTTCATGAGTGTATAGAGAATATGCTTTTGACATAAAATTCTCTTTGAAGCGGCTTCCACTTCACACTCTGATTTCTAACCGTGTCATCTCGTAGATACACTATTTCGTCAAATCTACAAAACTTATCAAATCATTAAAAACTTTAAGATTTATTACCTCATTAACAAGCGTTAAAGTCTTAACCTTTTCCTTAACATTGTCTTCATCATGAGAATGAATTGAGTTAATTGACAATGTCGAACCGTCAGCCACAACTTTGTTTTTCTCCTTGAATCTAGCTCTTGGGATCTCCAGTCAGCTAGATAGAGTTGCCGTCATGCTGACTTGTCCTAAGCCGTAAACCCATTCCCTTAGATGATCTTTCAACTGCCTCTCTCACTAGGACTTCCGTTAGTGGATCTGACACATTATCGCTTGACTTTACATAGTCAATTGTGATAATTCCACTAGAGAGCAGTTGTCTTACGGTGTTATGGCTACGTCATATGACGAGACTTCCCGTTGTACATAACTCTCCCTGCCCTACCTATTGCTGCTTGACTATCGCAATGTATGCAAATTGGTCCAACAGGTTTGGGCCAGAATGGAATATCCTCTAGGAAATTCCGGAGCCATTCCTCTTCTTCACCAGCCTTATCCAAATCAATGAATTCAAATTCCATTGTGGAGCGAGCAATACATGTCTGTTTGGAAGATTTCCAAGAGACAGCTCCTCCACCAAGTATGAATACATAACCACTCGTGGATTTTACATCATTTGACCCGGTGATCCAATTTGCATCACTATATCCTTCAATCACAGCAGGATATTTATTATAATGCAAAGCATAATGTTGTGTCCATTTTAGATAACCCAACACACGTTTCATAGCCATCCAGTGAGTTTGATTCGGATTACTAGTGTACCGACTCAGTTTACTAATAGCACATGCTATATCTGGTCGCGTGCAATTCATAATATACATCAAACTTCCCAACACTCTGGCATATTCCAATTGAGAGTCACTTTGACCTTCATTCTTTTTAAATGTACAACTTAAATCAATTGGAGTTTTGACTACATTGAAATTCAAGTAATTGAACTTATCCAATACTTTTTCAATATAATGAGATTGAGATAATGCTAGTCCCTGGGGAGTTTTGATAATCCTGACCCCTAAGATCAAATCAGCAACTCCTAAGTCTTTCATATCGAACTTGCTGGACAACATGCGCTTAGTAGCATTTATATCGTCAATTTCTTTACTCATTATTAACATGTCATCAACATACAAACAAACAATGACTTCATGATTCATAACGTTTTTAATGTAAACACATTTATCACATTCGTTAATCTTGAATCCATTTGCCAACATTATTTGATCAAATTTAGCATGCCATTGTTTGGGTGCTTGCTTGAGTCCATAAAGTGACTTCACAAGTCTGCACACTTTCTTTTCTTTACCAGGAACTATAAACCCTTCAGGTTGTTCCATGTAAATTTCTTCCTCTAACTCTCCATTTAAGAAGGCTGTCTTTACATCCCTTTGGTGGATTTTAAGATCATGCACTGCTGCTAGTGCTATTAACATCCTAATTGATGTTATCCTTGTTACTGGAGAGTATGTGTCAAAGTAGTCCAGACCTTCCTTTTGTCTGTACCCTTTGACTACCAGTCTAGCCTTATATTTGTTAATAGTCCCGTCAGGTTTCATTTTCCTTTTAAAGATTTACTTTGATCCTAAAGGTTTATTTCCTGGTGGAAGATAAGTCAATTCCCAAGTGTGATTGCTTAAAATTGATTCAATCTCACTATTGACTGCTTCTTTCCAATAAGTTGACTCTGACGAATACATAGCTGCACTAAATGTTTGAGGCTCATTTTCAAGCAATAGTGCTACAAAATCTGGTCCGAAAGAAACAGATTTTCGTTGTCGAGTACTTCGCCTAGGTTCCTCACTAGTTAGAATATTTTCCATTGATTCTTCTCGTGGTCGTTTAGGTCTTTCACTTGTTGACTCACTTTCAGTTTTATACGGATAAATGTTTTCAAAAAACTCTGCATTATCTGATTCAATTATCATATTAACATGAATCTCAAGATTATCATATTTGTGAACCAAAAATCGACAGGCTTTACTATTCACAGCATACCCAATAAAGACACAATCTATTATTTTGGGTCCAATTTTAACCCTCTTCGGTAAAGGAACCTCTACCTTGGCTAAACACCCCCACACTTTGAAATATTTCAAGTTGGGTTTTCTTCCTTTCCACAACTCATACGGAATTGATTGTGTTTTTCGATAGGGTACTCTATTGAGTATTTTATTAGTTGTAAGGATGGCTTCCCCCAAAGATTTCGCGGTGAACCAGAATTGATCATTGAGGCATTCATCATTTCCTTTAATGTTCTGTTCTTCCGTTCTGCCAAACCATTTGACTATGGTGTATAAGGTGTAGTAGATTGATGAATAATACCATATTCCAAACATATCTCTGCAAAAGGAGATTCATATTCTCCACCTCTATCACTCCGAATCATTTTTATCTTTAGATTCAATTGGTTTTCCACTTAATTTTTGTATTGCTTAAATGCATCAATTGCTTCATCCTTACTACTAAGCAAATATACATAACAAAATCGAGTGCAGTCATCAATAAAAGTTATAAATTACTTTTTTCCACCACGAGATGGTGTTGACTTCATATCGCATATATCTGTGTGAATTAAGTCTAAAGTTTTAGAATTTCTTTCAACAGACTTGTAAGGATGTTTAACAAACTTACTTTCAACACAAATTTCACATTTCGATTTATCGCATTTAAAATCAGGCAATACTTCTAGATTAACCAATTTTTGCAAGGGTTTGTAATTTACATGTCCCAAACGGGCATGCCATAAATCACTTAACTCCAATAAGTAAACAGAAGCATAATTTTTATTAATAGTGTCAAATACCATTACATTTAGTTTGAAAAGACCCTCATTGAGGTAGCCCTTTCCTATGAACATTTCATTCTTTCTTATTACAATTTTATCACTAACTAGGACACACTTAAACCCGTTCTTAACGAGTAGTGCAGCAGAAACTAAATTCTTCCTAATAGTAGGGACATGCAGAACATTGTTCAAAGTCAACACCTTGCCGGATGTCATTTTCAACATTACTTTCCCAGTTCCTGCAATCCTTGTTGTTGCTGTGTTTCCCATGAATAAATCTTCATTGTACTCAGCAGGAGTGTACGTTGCAAAGGCTTCTTTCGCAGAGCAAATATGTCTAGTGGCACCTGAGTCGAGAAACCACTCCTTTGGATTTCTAACTAAGTTACACTCCGATATCATTGCACACAAGTCATATGCATCTTCCATCATTTCCACGATGTTTGCTTGACTTTTGCCTTTGCCTTTGTTTTTGTCCTTTCTTGGAGCATGACAATCAGAATATCTATGACCAGCCTTGCCACAATTATAACAGTTCCCTTTGAATTTCTTCTTAGCCTGTTCTGACTTCTGTCCGTTGGACTTCTTTCTCTTTTTGTCTTCGGTAAGAGCTTCTTCAACAATATTAACTCCAATGATTGTTGAACTCTTACGCAACTTCTTTTCGGCATTTCTGTTATCTTCCTCAATCTTGAGCCGAATCACAAGATCTTCAAGCTTCATTTCTTTACGCTTGTGCTTTAGATAATTCTTGAAATCGTTCCACGAAGGAGGCAACTTCTCGATCATTGCAGCCACTTGAAAAGCTTCATTTACTACCATATCTTCAGCAATCAGATCATGGAGAATAATTTGAAGTTCCTGCACCTGTGATCCAATAGTTTTACTATCTACCATTTATAGTCTAAAAACTTTGCGACCACAAACTTTTTAAAGCATGCATCTTCTGTCTTATATTTCTTCTCAAGTGCATTCCACAACTCTTTTGAAGTTGTTATTGCACTATAGACATTATATAAATCATCCTCTAAAACACTCAAAATGTAACCTTTACATAGGAAGTCTGACTGTTTCCATGCTTCAACAATCATAAATTTTTCCCTGTCTGGCATATCATCAGCAGGAACTGGAGTATCTTCACTTGTAAATTTCTGCAGACCAAGAGTGGTAATCCAGAAAAATACTCGTTGTTGTCATCCTTTGAAATTCACACCTGTGAATTTACTCGGTTTCTCTGCTTGTGATACAAGAGTTCGGGTTGGTGTAGCAACAGCCACTGTAACACCAGTGTTTTCCATTTCTGGTAAACAAAATTGATACAATATAAGTAAGCAATAAACTATAATTGCAGACTTAAAGGAGTATAAAATCACAAAGATTTTTGTCTCCACCAGAAACACAGATTTAATAATTTCCTTAAGATTGTTGCCAATCTTTATTGTGAAAATCAGAAATTACTGGTTGTAATAAATCATTCAGAAACACGAAGTAACTGAGATTTTTAGAACCAGTAAGTAAGATGAACAGAAATTTATTTGTAAAAAAAAATTGAATCTGTAAAAACTTACCAGAATCTGGAATACTCTTTTTAATAATTTAGGAAGAAAATCAAGTCCACTGAATTCACAGTGTCCCCTTAAGGAAATTATTCCCCTCTAGTATCCGAGGTTTGATTTGGAATATAACCTCCCAGGGTAAAATGATTTTAATCAGTAGAGTATAGATACCAAAAACTCTACTGTCAGCGAATCAATCCACAGCAGGAAAGTACACGAAGAAATATGTGTTTTTAATAAGAAGGAAAATCAGAAAATTCGTAAGGAAATATTCTGAAGACTGAATGGTATTTATAGGCAAGAAGAATATATTCTGAAAGGTTGCAACCCTTTAAGAATTGACACGACCATTAATGAAAGGTTGCAAACTTTCAAATCGTATTGACTGTTCCTGAAAGTTGCAACCTTTCAGAACAGTCATTGAGGGAATTTTTAAATATAACGGAATTTAAAACAGGTGACACGCGCGGATCCGAGTTGGGTCGGGTAAACTAAAAAGTTGAAAACATTTCGGTTAACTTCTTTTATCAACTAATTAATTGAAAATATTTTTTGGCCATTTAATTATTTAAATAAATAATTACAATAAATTTGTCCACAAAATTATCTCTCGATCGAAAATCCAAAGCCGAAGCTGAAGCGAGCGACGACGGCGGCGCGAGGGGGTCCCTTTTTCCAACCCTTTTAACAACTAATAGGAGTGTTTATTTATTTAAACTCTCCTATTTTCATTTTCATTACCGATGAGGGACTATTGCCTTTTTCATTAAAGTATTAGAGGACTTTTCAAGTTCCCAACCTTTCAAGTTCTAAACTTTTCAAATTCCTCTCCTTCCCTCTATTTCCCATCAATTCTTGCTACATACCCAACACGTATATCCCTATAAGTATTTTTTGTTTTTTTCACCCTTACTTCATCTACAAGATAACTCCTTCTGCTTTCACAGTTGAAGTAGAGGCAGAGAAATCCAAGTTAGCTCCTTCTTCTTGATATCTTGGTTGGATGCAAGAATATAAAATGCAAATCCAGTTTCTTAAATCAAGCTTTTTCCTGGTGATTGTATCACTTTTTGTTGGCTGACATCTTAGGTTAGTTTGCTCACAACTATTTTTCCATTGAAATGGTCACAAGTTATTCAGTAAATATTATGTATGTGAGACTCAATTGCTTTTCATTCTTTTCTATTCAAGATTAAAGGTTGTTGATGTTGTTTATACAAGTAAGTTTTCCATCCTCACTTCTAACTCCCAAGGTATTCTCCGAATCCCTCCTAATCATATTCTGTGACTTAGAGAATCTATCTCAAGACTGATTTGGTGAAATCCTTGATTTAGGCAATATTATAAAGCTTTTTTCAAATTGATGTCAACTCGGATTACATGTTTGTAGCCATTTTTATGCTTTGTGTCTCAACATAAATTAGATCTCCATTATTATATCTTATAAAAAAAATTATATGATCTTCGACTCACGTTTTCTTTGCAGGCTCTAATTGTACTACATTTTACTCATACTATTTTTGGTAAACTCCACTATTCTATAGATAGTTAAGTGTAGGTTCATAACTTTGAAGAAAATCAACCACACTTTCTATGAAAATCAACTTCTCTAATCCGTGGAAATTTAATCTTCTTATTTTAATTGCAACTATCGAAGGAGTTGTATCGTGATTAGATTTTTTTGACTCGTTAACCAGCTAACCAGAGATATTTTCATAGTCTTAAACAGTTTCATCATCTTAATTATTCATACTGTATTTCTAGAATAGAAGAGAATAACGTCAATATCTTACCTCTGTAAAATGTCAAGTGATTTAGCTAAAACTTTTGTTGCAAACTTGCAGTGATGAATACATCTGAGGAAAATGGTCTTTTTGTTTCAAACCCATGAATGACTAGGGAAAAATTTATGAAATTGATCGTTAATCAAGATAGACTATTGATTATTAGACACAAGTTTTTGGACCATGTCAATAATTATTTAAAAGAAACCAAACTTCCTTAGGACGTTAGTAAAAAATCTATGATACCTATCATATGTCTTAGCCATGTCTAACTTTACCACCACATTAACATTTTTATCCCTCATTTTTATATATTTAATAGCATCTAGGGTTGCTTCAAGAAAATATTTTTACCATTCAAAATGACATCATACATCAACTAAAATTAGATATGATTTGAAATGTCTATTTTTCTTATGATAATATTCAACGTTATCAGGAATTCACCTGGTCTTTTTCTCTAAATGTGTAAATAATCATCAACATTCATGTTTCCTATCACGAGAAATAAATTTCTTTTTTGGTACACAAGATATTAAAGAACAGCATGATTTAATTTGAAATCATTTGTTTTGATTTTGAAGATAAAATTTTAGTTTAAAAATAAATTATAGTGCTTTAATGTTTCATTAACTCATAACAACAAATTTAGAATGTTTTGAGAAGCTCTTTGCATTAAATGATTAAATAATATTTTAACTCCTTTCAGATGTAAGGATTTTCAATTGTTATTTTTAAACTGTAGTGTATATGGTATCATTTAAATATAATTATATCTAAATATAATTAATTTAGTGAATGAAAAATTTTATATAAGAAGGTGAATAACTAGTCTTATTCACGACTCTTATTTTATCTTTACTTTTAAATATATTTTCAATAGTTAGTTTCTACCTCCATTTTGGTTGGGAAAAGGACTGTCATTTGATATTGAGTTTTTCAAATTTAGATTTGAGGTAATCATTCTTTATTGAATTTTGTTGATATTATTCTTTTTTTCATTTTATTTTAAGATAGAGTGTATTCAATATCACTATCTAACACATGTAGTACAAAGGTCTCTTTTTTAATGATGTGACTAAATGGAACAAACTGATTATAAATCAACTATAAGATGGACATTGAGTGTTGAACAAAGTATCATTAAGACATATTGTTGGTTAACCACAAGAAACCTTGTTAAGTCTAGGCGTGAGACTATAACTTGATATAGTTTGATAAAGAAATAACTCAATTGTTCTACAGGAATGATATATTTAGATATATAAAGTGAAAACTCATTGCATTTTGATGGATTATACTATGAGAAATATCTTAAAGTGAAATAAGAAAAGAACAGAAAATTTCAAAAATTAGAAAATTTAATATCCCACGATAATTTGAATCATTACCCCTTGTTTCTTCATATGATATAGGAGGATGACTAAACTACATAAAGCATCTAGACATTCCAGTCAAGGTAAAGAAGATGGTGAAGGAGCATCATTTGTGATTCTGATGGTGATATTTCAATTGTTTGTTGCCAATAGAGGATGAATAAAAAGGTAACAAAAGTGTTATTTGATTTTAACCCTATCCATATTATTTACAAGTGTGATTCATATGCTTCAGATGCCTTAAGAGAATTAGTAAATCAAATTCCTTTTGGTAATGAAAATGTACTTCCTAAAAGTCTAAGATTTTACTTTTTTCGTCGAAAGAAGGTAAAAAAAATGATAGCTACATGTAAAACAACTTGGCGGAGTAGTATTTAGTTGCAAGAACTGTTGGGATCGAAAATAAGCAGGTGTAAACGCGGATGCTAGTAAAGCAATTCTCAAAAGACCACGAGTAAGAAGACAACGAGAAATATACCAAAAGACACAAAGATTTAACGTGGTTCGGTCAATCGACCTACGTCCACAAAGGAGATGAGCAATCCACTATAAATATGAGAGTACAAAATACAGAGAGAAACAACCTCAACCAATTCACTCAGAATACATGGGAGGTTCACACAAGTGATAACGTATCAAGCTTGTGACCCACAAATTCTCCCCCTAACCAAAACTCTCAAAGCCCTTAAGACTACATTGTGAATGCTGATTAAGTTAGAAGGAACATGCCTCTATTTATAGAGTCCTAAACCTTTTCCTACAAGAAAAGGATTAGTCAATCCAAAACCTTTTCCTACAAGGAAAACCTATTTATGGTAAGAAATTTAGGGCAAATAAAACCCAACAAATCTCCCCCTTGGCCTGAATTTCTGACAAAATAAATTTGTCCACCTTCTTCACTTAATCTTCAACAACTTGCTTCTCCTCTCCATAATCTCCTTTGCAAAATTTATGTCTCAACACAGAGAACCTCTCTGAAACAATTTCTCCAACAAAATCTTCAATACTGTCAAAAAGGTTGCGGCTAGAACTACACCCGTCAAGATGAACACCTCCTTCTAACCTGGTTCAATCATCGATTATCGAACCACTAAACCTGAATCCATCATTGAATCTGGCTCTGATACCACTTGTTAGGACCGAAAATAAGCAGGTGTAAACGCGGAAGCTAGCAAAGCAAACCTCGAAAGACCACGAGTAAGAAGACAACGAGAAATATACCAAAAGACACAAAGATTTAACGTGGTTCGGTCAATGACCTACGTCCACAAAGGAGATGAGCAATCCACTATAAATATGAGAGTACAAAATACAGAGAGAAACAACCTCAACCAATTCACTCAGAATACATGGGAGGTTCACACAAGTGATAACGTATCAAGCTTATGACCCATAAATTCTGCCCCTAACAAAAACTCTCAAAGCCCTTAAGACTACATTGTGAATGCTGATTAAGTTAGAAGGAACATGCCTCTATTTATAGAGTCCTAAACCTTTTCCTACAAGAAAAGGATTAGTCAATCCAAAACCTTTTCCTAAAAGGAAAACCTATTTATGGTAAGAAATTTAGGGCAAATAAAACCCAACAAATCTCCCCCTTGGCCTGAATTTCTGACAAAATAAATTTGTCCACCTTCTTCACTTAATCTTCAACAACTTGTTTCTCCTCTCCATAATCTCCTTTGCAAAATTTATGTCTCAACACAGAGAACCTCTCTGAAACAATTTCTCCAACAAAATCTTCATTACTGTCAAAAAGGTTACTGCTAGAACTACACCGCCAAGATGAACACATCTTTCTAACCTGGTTCAATCATCGATCATCGAACCACTAAACCTGACTCCATCATTGAATCTGGCTCTGATACCACTTGTTGGGATCGAAAATAAGCAGGTGTAAACGCGGATGCTAGTAAAGCAAATCTCAAAAGACCACGAGTAAGAAGACAACGAGAAATATACCAAAAGACACAAAGATTTAACGTGGTTCGGTCAATCGACCTCGTCCACAAAGGAGATGAGCAATCCACTATAAATATGAGAGTACAAAATACAGAGAGAAACAACCTCAACCAATTCACTCAGAATACATGGGAGGTTCACACAAGTGATAACGTATCAAGCTTGTGACCCATAAATTCTCCCCCTAACCAAAACTCTCAAAGCCCTTAAGACTACATTGTGAATGCTGATTAAGTTAGAAGGAACAAGCCTCTATTTATAGAGTCCTAAACCTTTTCCTACAAGAAAAGGATTAGTCAATCCAAAACCTTTTCCTACAAGGAAAACCTATTTATGGTAAGAAATTTAGGGCAAATAAAACCCAACAAGAACAATATGATGAAGGAATACATACATAAATAATTACTTAATTGGTAACCAACCAATAACATGATGGAGTGTACACTCCAAATACACACTTCTTCATCGTGTAGTCTTTTTGCAGGCAACTAATATTTAACCAACTTGTTTTACTTATACTTGAAAAATAAATTTAGAGTTTGAGGAGGGATAACTGAGCTTAAAGTGAACATAATCAACACCAAAACGACTTTGCATTATTGATACTCTAAAGATTTTTAAAGGATTTGAACTACATTGAATTAGTAGATAATATGAACAGTGTTTGAATTGGTAACACTTATGTTAACTATTTATTTAGACTCCAAACTTGTTATATATTTGGATAATTTTATTCTTTGATGGAAGAAACACACCAGTTGAAAATGACACCATTAGACTCATTGATGGTGTTTCTATACCATCTTCATCATTGTTTAATCCTCCTTAAGAAGGTTCAAATGCTTTATTGTGTTTAGTCTTCCTCTTCTTTGCATGTGAAGGAACAAGGTCTATGGTTTAATAACATTGTAGGTTATTACATTTTGTATCTTACTATTTTCTATTCTTATCCATATTGAAGACTTAATAATAGTTAGATGTTTAACATGGTGATGCCTTGCATTTAATTTCTAGTGTGCCAAGCATTTCTTTCCATGGTAGTTTTGTTGGATTTGTTTTCATATATTCTACACATACATAGGACATATGGAGATATTCTTTTTTCTTTTTTAATTTTTTCATGTAAATATTCTATACTGTTCTTCATTTTATTCATTGAAGTTCACCTAATTATGTAATTTCACATCATTAGTTTTGATTTTGAGGCTAAAATTTAATTTAAAAATTAAATAAATCTATAGTTCTTGAATGCTTCATTAACTCATATAAAAAGATTTAGAATTTTTTGGATAAGTTCTTCACATTAAAAGATCAAAAATTTAACTTTGGATGAAAGTTGTCATTTTTTAAAAAGTATGGTGTATGTGGTATCATTTAAATAGAGTTATATTCTAATAAAATCAAATTAGCAAATGAAGAGTTTTATTTACGATGGTGAAAAAAATATGATTATTTATAACTTATTTCTTACTATATCTTTAATTTTAAATCATTGTAAAGAAGTTAGATTCTACCTCTATTTTAGTTTGTGAAGAGGTCTTCCATTTATTATTGAGTTTCTTAAGTTTAGATGTTGATGGGGATATTTCAACTGTTTTTTCATTGTCATCATAGGAAGAAAATATCCAAATGTAAAACAAGTTTTTGGATCTTAAAAAAAAGGTAACAAAAAGTAATATGATCCAGTTTGTTTACAAATACAGTTCAGATACTTTAGATGTCTTGAGAGAATTATAACTACATGTAAGATAACTTTACAGTAGTATTTGCTTGCAAGAACAATACAATGAAGGAGTGTACACTCCAAATAACTATTTATGTATACACTTCTTCGAATCCGGCTTTTCTCCTATTTCTCTTCTTTTCACTTTCCCAAGTTCTAGCTTGACAAATGTCATAAGTCCTAATCATAATTAATTAATTAGATCTTAACCATTCATTCTAAATCGTAACAAATATCTTCAATTCAATCTAGGACTTGAGAAAATAGAGAGAAGAGAAATGGAGAGCAGCGGGATCCCACTTCTGCATAGTATTCGTTTTGCAATCAAATATGAGTAGCTCCACTAAGTTTTTCTTTACTTGTACTAGTGAATCTCACCATTTGAAGAGATAATTAAGCTTGGAGTAAACATCATTTATACGTAAATAGACTTATCTTTAATGATTCTGTAAAGGCATCTAAATGTAAATAATATGAACAATATTTGAATTAGATAATACTTCAGTTAACTTTTTATTTAAATCCTCAAACTTGCTATATATTTGAATAATTTCATCCTTTGATGGCAAAGAAACACCTGTAGAAAATGTCACCATCTTTCTCATCATATGTTCCTCATTTAGAATGCCCAAATGCTTTATTATGTATAGTCTTCCTCTTCTTTGCATGTGAAGGAACAAGGTCTAGTCATCTAATAACATTGTGAGATATTACATTTCATAAATTCAGAGATATTTTCTTCTTTCATGATTTTACTTTTTTATATTGCTTATGATATGATCCATCAATATATGTTGAATTGAACATTTTTTTATCAAACTTAAACGATGATTAAATCTTCTTCATGTATATTAAAATGTGATCAAGCCATGGACTTTCTTCATGTGGCATCCTTTTCATTATGTTTACTATAGTCATAAATGAATCAACTTATATGATTTTCTTATATTATCTTATTGAGCGCCTATATTAATTTTGTATCTAATTTTTATTCTTTTTCACATTGGAGACTTAACAGTATTTAGATGATGCTTTGCGTTGAGTTTGCAGTGTGTCAAAGATGTCATCCTGTGTTAGTTAAATCAGCTGTAGACACGTAATTTTTTTATTCAATTCAAAGTATTACATTATTTTTATTTCTTAAATATTTCTTCTAAGTCTACAAAACATATTTTATTTTCATCATATTACAGTAACTTTATTGTAGAAGATTTGAAAACTACAAGAACGTATATTTTAATTTAATTTTAATTTGATAAATAAGCTCGTATTTCTTAATTATAATTTATTATTAGCTACTCATTTTTTATTAGTTTAAAAAATATTTATTATATTATATTATATGCCATTATATTATATAATAAAATAAAATAAAATAAATAAAAAACTATCCCCAGTACCCCAACCCACCTATGCATATTCCACTATCCCCCTCACCCGTACAAAACACCCCACACAATCAAAATAAACACTACCCACCCATTTTTATACATACACACGACACATATACAAATTCGAACTCACACAAAGAAAAAAAACAAAACACACACATATAATTTACACACACACGCACATCAAAAACATAAAAGGAAGAAGGATAAACAACAACACAAAAAAGAAAAACACACGCACAAAAAAACACAACCCAATATTAGTTTTTTGAGGTTATATTCGTGGTTTCAAGTGATTTGAGGGGTGTCTAACACCTTCCCTTCGGTCAACAAAATTCCTTACGCAAATTTCTAGTTCGCTGACAAATAAAAATAGAGTCAAATTTCCTTTTGATTAGGGATTTAATAAGGTGAATTGAAACACCAAAACTCAATTTTAAGTGGCGAATTTGAATAAATAAATAATCTCTTTTCAAAATGTTACTTTTATTGGAAAAATCATTTCTTCATAAAACACACTCATTTTGAGGAAAAATAGGGGTGTGACAGTGGAGACTCGGCTGGGGATTGCAAATATTTGAACCTGTAAATATTGACTTATATATGACTTTTATTTATTTATGTTTTTGGATATTGTATTTGTCCTCTTAATGTGCTAATTGTCTACTTATTAACTTTTTCATTTGAGCTGTGTATAATTGTTTTCTTTCATGCACCCATCTAGTCTTCAATAATATCATTATGGGAATTGTGACTACGTACTCCACTTCTTTCAAGAAAGCCAATGGATATCCGGTCCAAGATGAAGGACTTTTAGTCACACTTGTTTAATATGGAGAGCACCTACGCACAAATCTGGAAAGTGTTGCTACCGGTACGTTGTCACTCTCCAACTTGAGTGGACTACGCTCACCTGATTCTTACCTCGATAAGATATGTAAGCAACCCTCCTCGGGTTCGGTGATTCATAAAAAAATTTAAAAAAGTATCTCTTATTATAAATAATGTTGTGATTATAATCTCTGGAACTACGTTTGACCTAGTGATACATAGGAAAATTTTAATATACTCGTCACATAAACTGGGGCAAAAAATGCTTTTTTAGAACTTTTTTGACTTGGTTGGTACCAACATTCTTATTATTGTGCATAACAAAAAAATTATAAATTGTTAAACTATTTGGCAAGAAAGATCAACTTTGTTGTGACCAACAGACTTCTTTGGTATCTCTTAATATATTTATGTAGTACTTGAAAAACAGTTTTGCTTAAAGTTAAAGGCTAAAACGATTTCGAACTCATGTTTCATGTGCATTCTATGGTGAGATTTATTATAAAATTCAATGACATTGTTTTGTTTATATAGAATTTAGCCCGAATGTTGGTTGAAACGATATCTTGAGCAACATTTAATTTGTGACCGGATTATAGACTTTTTTTATCCAATTGTTCCTTTCAACCCTATTTAATGATATGTTATCCATAAAACTCCCATTTCGAGCTTGAAATATATTTATTCGAAAAAATTTGAGTGCATAAATGCTCTATTTCTTGGTCCACCTTCTTGAGTGCACTATCCATTATCTACACATCGCCAAAGACCTAAGTTGTATAACAAAGTGAAAAGATAACATGTGTAAAAGTTAAAAAAAATGACAAAAAAACTAGAGAGAAAAATGAAAAATAAAATCTCCAACGAAAAGAAGAGAAAATGAGAAAAAAAAAAGAGGAAGAACTTTAAAAAAACATCGGTTCAATGCAAAAATGAAAAAATATTGAAAGTTTTGCAAATATTAAGGAGGAAACTGAATTGTCTTCTAAGCCAACTTTGTCAAGGCAGATGAGATAGACAAAAACCCCTAAAACCTTCTATTGTAGCCAGCCAAAAAAAAGAAACTTCTTAATGTAGTATGAGACACGGGTCTAGGCCAACTCTGAATTTCTTTTACATTTTGGGTATCAATCCTAATCCCATCACCGGAAACTACGTGGCCCAAGAATGACACATACTTAAGCCAAAACTCACACTTGGAGAGCTTGGCATACAACTCCTTATCTTTCAAAGTATCAAGGACTATCTTGAGGTGACTAGCATAATCTTCTTCACTCATTGAATAGATCAATATGTCATCAATGAAGTCGATAATAAACCTATCTTGATAAGGTTTAAAGACTCTGTTCATAATATCCATGAACGCTGGTGCATTAGTTAAGCCAAATGACATGACCAAGCACTCGTAATGCCCAAATCTGGTTCTAACAGTTGTCTATGGCATGTCACATTCCCTAACCTTATACTAATGGTAGCCCGATCTGAGGTTTATTTTTGAAAAACACATGGCATCCTGAATTTGATTGAATAGATCATCTAACCTTAGAAGAGGACGCTTGTTCTTTATGGTAACCTTACTCAATTAACCATAGTATATACACATACTAAGGAAACTATCTTTCTTCCTCACGAAGAAGACTGGACCGCCCCAAGGTGAGACAGTTGGTCGAATGAAACCTTTATCTAATATATCTTTCAACTGTTCTTTTAAATCTTTTAACTCTGCTGGTGCCATTCTATGTAGCGGAATATAGATAGGACCGAGTATCTTGAATGATATCTATGCCAAAGTCTATTTCTCTCTAAGATGGGCCTCCAGGTAGATCATCAGGAAAGACTTCTGGAAACTCCTATACCATAGAAACTAACTGAAAGAAGGTACCTCAACACTTGAGTCATTAACTCGGACTAAGTGATAGATACATCCCTTTGAAACTGACTTTCTCGCCTTAAGGTACGAAATGAAACGACCCTTAGGAACCCCTGAACTACTACTCCACTCTATAACTGACTCATTAGAAATCTGAAACATGACAACTCGAGTCCTACAATCTACTGATGCATAACATGCATAAAGCAGTCTATACTTAGAATTACATTAAAATCTACCATGTCTAACTCCACTAGGTCAGCCATGGTGTTCTTGTGATTGATAGAAATAGGACAATAACAATAGAATCTTTCCACTAAAATAGACCCATAAACAGGTGTAGAACCATGGAAGAGTTCACTATGTTTTCTCAGGAAAAATCTCAAATTTATTTGCAACATAAGGAGTTACAAAAGATAAACTTGCTCTTGGGTCTAGGAAATCATAAGCATATGAAGTGAAGACTTTCATCATACAAGTAACAACATCTTGAGAGTTCTCTTGTTCTTGGCGGCTGGTGATTGCATAGTTGCGGTTTTCCCTTTCTCCAGTACCAGAAGTGGTTACTCTAGGTGAAACCCTGTCTAGAGGAGCAACTTATGAAGATGTAACAACCCTAAAAATGGATATACTAAGTGATACTTAATGTATCAAGAATGCCTATGATTAGACTAGGGTTCACACGGATTGATGCGCGTAGAACCATATTTCGAAACCCTTGCTACATCTAAGACAACTAACTTGGGGAGTTAGTTGAGCTTGTAAATATGGGGTCCAACAATGAAGGGCTCACAAATACTAAGATTTACTCGAAGGAGTCTTTACCGGACATAAAAAGCGGAAATCTTAGGTTTGGATGGTCTAGGGGTAAAATGGTCTTTTTCCAGGCTAAGGGTAATATCGTAATTACCCTAAATATATAATTAATTATTTAATTAATAAGGTGGAAGGGCAATTTAGGGAGAGAGAGCCGAAATTGAGCTCTTGAAGTGAGGTCTTGCTTCACCCGGGTTCGAACCTAGGTCGAAGCAATGAATTAATTTTGATTTGTATTTAAGCTATTGAATTATTATAATTAATTAATTATTATTATTCAGTAGATTATTTAAAATAAAATAAAAATCAGATTTTTTAATAATTAAGTAAACCTTATTTGACTAAGTTCTAAAATAGACTCCTAAGCCTAATATAACTCCTACTCTCTCAAGTCTATCTCTCAACTCTCACGCTCAATCTCTCTTGTTAGTTCACACGAAATTCTCTGTCAAAATAAGCTACAAAAACAGAAAATAAACACATTAGAAAACAATCCAAAGTTCTCTACACTCAAAGAACTTACAAAAAAAATATACAAGCAAGCAAGCTAACTTAAGAAACGAAAACTTTGCATCATCTTCTAGACGATTTTGTGTTAAAGGTTTAGGGGAGGTTTTGGGCAGAACTTGGAAGGTGTGAAAATCTACAACAAGGTATGGATTTTCTCTCTTTGACCTTTCTCCAAGAGAAATTTCTTTCTACAAAATTCAAACGTATGAAACTAGGGTTGTCCCCTTGAATGTTGAACTCCTTGTACCTAGTCTCCTTCGGATTTCAATCTAAATTAGGTTAGAAATCATGTTGTTGGTATGGTTACTGGAAGCTAAGTGTGAAATGTAATGATCTTTGTGATTTTGTGTTTGGAAATAGCAAGCATGGTCAATGATGTCAACCGAAAATGATGTGGTGCAATATGTAAATGTTTGGTGTTGTTGTTATCCGTTTTGAAGTCTTAAAATGGTTAGTTTTGATGGCTGAAATTAACGTGCATAAAATGTGTAATTTGTGATGTTTATATGAGGTGTATGTGACTCATTTTAAGTGGAAAGTTGCAGCTAAAACAACAATGAATCCACACCTAAGATTGTGCTAAACGAATCCATGAAATCTACCCCAAAAAGGTTTTAAATGATACATGACTTTTCCTAAGTTTTCAAGTGGAAATATTGATGAAAATAAGGTAAGAAAATGACTAATTTTCCAGAAAATACAAGAAGTTTCGTCTAGGCTAAAGTATAGAGGAGTAATCTGAAAATTTAATTGGTTTTGAAAGGGATGAGGCCACAAGGATTTGAACCTGTGACCTCATCCGTGTGAGGCCTTAAATTCGCAAGAAAAGATATGGGGTCAAGGGGGGTCGAAATGGGGGATGATGGCTGAAAGTGTAGAGCACAAAAATTAATAAAACAAAATGGGAGGCGTGGGAATCGAACCCACGACCTCTAGGCAGCGAATGAAAGGAAAGAAAAATAAAAGAAAGGAAGTGTGAGGCGTGGGAATCGAACCCACAACCTCAAGGCTGTAAAAGAGAAAGGGAGAAATAAAAAGAAAATAAAGTGAGGATGTGGGGGCTCGATCCCACAACCTCACTACCAATGCATAGCTAAGTCAAACTTTAAATAAAAATAATATAAGAGGCTGTGGGGGATCGAACCCACAACCTCATAGTCCCTAGCGAATTAAAGAGTAATGAAAGAGAGGTTGTGGGGGTTTGATCCCACAACCTCATGGTCTTTATGAAAATGGACAAGAGGATTTACATTTAAAGGAAAAATAAAAAGGGGTTGTGGGGGTTCGATCCCACAACCCTTCAGCCAAACAAGAGGAGAATCCAAGGAGAAAAATAAAGATTGAATGTTGTTGTTGGGGCTCGATGTAAGGTCCCAAGCTCATGAAGACTAAAATTAAAGTCAAGGACAAATGTAAGTATTGTCCAAGGGTTTCGAACTTGGGTTCCCTTGCCCAAATTTCTGTATTGTTACATAAGTCATACGTGAATTAAATGTTCAAGAATAAGGCCACCTACTTAGATCTAAATTGAGATCTTGGCATACATACAAGATGCATAAGTCTTGTACTACATAATATTAGGAAGATATGAATCACTTAAACGAACTATGAATGAAGCCTCATTGCTTGTATGTATAAACCCATAAGTCTAGCATACGTTTAAAAATAAGTGAACTTAAGATGTATGCAATGAAATAATGAAATGAACAATGAATTGATGAAATCCTAGAATGGTTAAGTAAGAGGGTAAACACACTAAATGGCCAAGTGCATTTGCATATGATGAAATGAACAATGAAATGATGAAATGAACAATGAAATGATAAAACGAACAGTGAAACGATGAAATGAACAATGAAATGATGAAACCCTAGAAGGGTAAGTAAGAAAGAAAAACACAACAAATATCCAAGTGCATTGGCATATGATGACATAAAAATTCACGTAAAAAAGGGTGAGTAATTTTGAAGAGCATATGTGCTAATGTTAATGAATGTGGTGACAACATGACATGAGGCTAATGTAAAAGATGAGAGCAATCTCAAATGAGCCTAAGTAAATGATATCAAAACGTACTCGCCTATGAGAGTGTAAAGTTAATGAAGAGACCAGTCTCTATGAAAACTCTAGTGAAAGTATTGATATTAACACACTTAATACTAATGATGAGATGAGAAATCATCTATTGAGGTATGATGCCCTCATACTAGAAGCCATCTTCCATGAAGTATGAGTTGAATGTAATGGAACTTTATATTGAGCACCGATAGACTAGCTATGAGCGGTGATGCCTTCTTTCGGAAAGGGTGGAGGTTCACGTAACTCTCATGAGATGAGACTGTCCGGCATGCCGGGTATGGTCTCCTTGTATCTCCTAGTCTTTGAATCTATACTGCCAATATAGGGATATGGCGAGGTTCAACTCCCATTTACACTATCATGTTTTGGGTCACATTGGTCGGTGATTCCACCTCTTTTCTGTGTGGGGTTGCATGACAATGGATTTCATGATGCTTACATGATCTATGTCGGTTAAAGTTAAAGTACCCAATGAATGAAGAAGGTCAGCCTCAAATGATCCATATAATGAAACGAATGATACCAAAGGTGTGAGGATAGTATAATCAAGAGGTGAGTTATACTCAAGTAATGACATTAGGTCATTCTTGGTCATTGTACAACGAACCCGATGAAAGTCTTAAACTATATCCTAGGTATAACTGGTATTTACACTGGCCCATGAATGAAATGAAATGAAGTACGTACGAATGAACGAAGCAGACTCTGTGTTTGTTAAAGCAGACCTCCTAGTTGAGGTCCTTATGTTGAGCCCTCATTTTTAGGAAGTCTTTATGTCAAGTCCATGATTCCAAGGTCTCATGTCATACGAATCAATGATATGAACAACGTTATGTGTTGTATGAATTATGATATGTGCTATGTGAAATATGTTATGTGCTGTTTGCAGAATGATAAGTTTGATGATGCATGTTACACTCATGGAATGACTTTCCAAATCCAAATTTGGCAAGTTCACTGACTTGACTTTCCATAAATCATGTTGTTAGGAAAGAGCTATTATTTTTCATGCATGTACTTGGTGTGTGCTTGCATATACCAATGTTTAGTACAAGTGTGTACTAATTCCATAGAAATATATACTTTTAGGTGCAGGCACAGGTGGACGTTAGATCTTACAGTACGACATTGCAGCTATCCGGACATGGATTTTTCATCCGGACTTGGTAGGCCCTCATGATTTTGAGGCTGTCTATTGTTATCTAGCTTAGATGTAGGCTTTAACTAGTGGAGCATGTCCCACTAGTGTTTTGTTTCTCATTTCATTTCAAACTTTGTATTGGTGCCATTTTGGCAAGTACACATTTAATGCAGCTACGATCTATTTCTTTCATTTGATGAATTTAATGTTAGATGGTTGATGGTGAACAATTATACATGTAATAGAATGTCTATTAAGAATGTTAGGAAGCAAAAAGTTTCAAATTTTCCGCTAAGATTAACCTAAATGAAGTAAGAATGACGTATTAGGCTTGTCTGCGACCTCTGAGAGGTCAACAACGCCGGTCTCGTCTGGGGTCTAGATTCTGGTCGTGACAGATAAAATTGTCTATGTTGCTCAGATTTCCACTACCCTTCCTATTCTTAGGTTCTCCCTCATAAAGTGACCCTCTTTACCACACATGAGGCATCGTTTCTGGCCATCACGACATTTACCTTGGTGGGTACTACCGCACTTAGAACATGCAGGAGCCCAACTACCTCCCTGTGCCACACTTCCTTAAGACTGTTCTGGTCTATCTCCTAAGTTACGTGAATTATGGCCATGATGCTCACCTTTGTTTCTGGGTGCAAGAGAACTAACAATTGAAGATGCAGGAGCCTTTTGTTTCTGAAACTGTGGCAAATTTGCACCACCCTTCTGCTGCCCATTCCAGTCTTAGCTTTCTTGCTCTTATACTCTTCACTGTCCCTTAGCTTCTCCTCTTCGACCTGTTGCATATAAACTATCAACCTGGATATGTCCATGTCCTATATCAGCACCGCAACCCTACCCTCTTTTATTGATACACAACCCAAGGTAGGAACAAACAAGCTCATTCTTCTCCTCATATCCTTAACCATTTCCGAAGAATAGAGGGATAGATAGGTGAACATCAACCCATACTCATGCACGCACAATGAGTCCTATTTCAGTGTAAAGAACTCTTGTACATTAGCTTCTTTCAATTCTCAAGGAAAGAAACGCCCCAAGAAAGCCTCTTCAAAACAAGCCAAACTCGAATGTAGTGCAACCTTATCTCTGCCCTCCTTCCACTAATCGAACCAAGTCCTTGCCACATTCTTCAGTTGATACGCAGCTAGCTCAACCCCTTTAGAATCAACAACATACATCACAAAAAAACATTCTTCATTTCTTCCACAAAATTTTCTAGATCCTCAGTAGTGATCGAGCTCGTGAAACTGGGTGGATTCATTCTCAAGAATTCACGAATCCTCGAAGTGTCAACCTCTTCTTGTCAAGATTCTCTCTGCTTTACAACTTGATTAGTCACAACTTGGATCAACATCCGGATAGCCTCACGGAATTCAGCATTTGTGACTTCTCCTTGAGGTTGCGCATTACTTTTGCTTCCCAACATTCCTCCTAGCTGGACGACCTCTTTTTGCTCTTCGTGGAGGCATGATGATCTGAAACACGCGCAAGAACAAAATAAAGAGAAAGTTTTAGATATAAACTCTAACACACAAAAAGGAATATGAAAGAAGTGAGAAATTCGTTAATGTTGCAGCCTTCTAATTATAGATGTGGTGCGTTTCACACCGATAAGTAGGACTCTACAGAAACGACTTTATAGACTCTTATGACTCTTGAAATCTGTGTTCTTTTACAAAGTTTTTCATGCCGCAAGCCTACACCTTGGATGTGGCCGGCACCCAATGATCATTGCTGGCCTTGAGTGGATCCTTGGTTTGACTTGCTTAATTTAATGGAGTTAACTCAATAAAAGAAATATTCTCATAAAAATAACTTAAAATAAGTATATTTGCCAAAATGACACTTAAGTCTCATAGCTAAACATGTGCAATACAAAGAAGAGACTCAAAAGTAAACTATATGATTGTCTATGAAGCCTCTATAATACTAAGATGAATGGTGGGACAGACCCTACCACATCCTATAAAAGAAAAGACTGAAAAATAGTAAATATGTGTCCTCCAGAATTCAAGGAGGCTCATCACTGACTTCGAGTTCTTAGTTGGATCAACGAGGCGCTGGTGATGCTAATCCTGCTTACATGCAACTGCATCATGAGACGATGCAGGCCAACGAACATAAGTACATTGAATGACGAGTATACGAGTTAGAATGATAATAAAAATTAAGCTTCAAAAGAGTAAAAAAACACTTACCTTGACTTTGCTCAACTCATGAATAACTTAACTAAATACAAAACAATAAGATACATTCATTATGTAAAATCTTATAAAACGATGTAAACACTTAGTTTGTTAAAGAAAATGAAAGAACAAACTCAACTTACTTAACTTATTTATAAAGTAATATAGTTTCTGCGGGAGATTCTCTAACCGACAACTAACACTATGAGCCTAAGTGGTGATACATTGTCTTGCTCACGCTGCTAGAACTGTCTTATGCTTTGATGTCTCATAGAAGTACTTAACTTAGTGGACCCACTAGTTGAACTTACATGATCATCTAAAAAGTATGACCCGTCAATACCTATGATGGCTACATAGTTTTCATGGAGACTTAAGTTAATATGAACTCTCATCCCCATATCGGTGCCAATACTACTCCCAAAATATACTTTATCTCATAATTTTACAAAAACATACTTCTTTGGGTTGACATAATATTTCAACACTTCGCATCAAAAAGCTCTCTTGGAATCAATGTTCCCTTTTTCTTGTTCAAAACTCTTTTGGGAAAACATTTATAAACCTTTAGGGAATAATTAGTTCCCTTATAACTTTTAAAAAATGAAATAAACTATTTACTCTTTGCTTAACTTGAAACTTTAATCCTAAATCAAATCTTAGAGAATACTTAGTTCCGTCATATTTCTTTGAAGGAAAGACTTCAACTCTGTACTTTTTGCTTAACTAGAAACTTGAGTCTTAAAACAAAGTTAAAACATTTATTAGAACTCTTGAAAACCTTTAAGAACTTTACTTTGGACTTGCTTCTTAACTCTATACTTGACTCTTAACAGCTCTGACGTTGATCTTAACTTTTCTTGAATGGAATTATGAATTTAAAGTTAGGATTCATGTTTTGGTGATTCCTATATGTTTAGAAATCATTTGAAGTAATTAGAATCACATGAGAGTGTTAATATATCTTAGAAGGACTTAAAAGGACTAATGTACGAAAACTATGTGAAAAACACCGATTCAAGCGCATCCGAGGCGCGCCGCGCCAGGCCTCATCCAGGAGTCTCGCTAAGGCCTTCAAGCGCAAATGGGGCGTGCCACGCCTGGTTCTGCCGAGGTGTGGATGACGAACTTATTCTCTTTGTTTTTCAACACTAAACCTCCATAGTTCATTTCCCAAACCCTTAGGATCATTAATACTTTCAATACCCAATATATCTAACTCGAAAAATAAGTTGGAAATTATGAATCAAACAACAATGGGCATTCAAACAACTCAACCAACAGGAATTCGACAAGATTCGTCACGAACTCACTTCTTAACATGTAAATAATCATAAGACCACTGAATTAAAACAAATTGGTGTGCGGATGAATTAACCCAACACAAAAGATCTCACATACCTTGATAGGGATCACCCCCACGAATTCCACTCGCAAATCCTTGGCGTTCTTGGCGAATTCTTGACTTTTCTCCCTTTCCTTCTTTTCCTCTCTCTTCCCGAAGCCTTAAACGTAAAGTTAAATTTCTAGTCTGAACTAAAACTTGTTTTTACCCCAAAGAAATCTCTAAAAAGAAGTAGAAAATTAATTGGTGAAAAGACTAGTTTTCCCTTCCTTAAATTTGGATTGGGACCTCCTCAATCAAAACCGCCCACTTTCGACAGGCATATCTCCGTCATACAATATCGAAAATGCACAAACCCTGTGGTGTTGGAAAGACTCTCAAAGGGCGTTCAAAAATTATCATGAACTACCTCTAATTCATCCTGAGATAAGAGTTATGGCTGTTCGAAAAACACCAAAACTCACTTTTGTAACTTAGAAATTTTCTATATTTTTCCCTTTCTTTCCAAAAGTGATTAATTTTAGTTTCTTAGCTTATTCTTAGATATTTCGAGTTACGAAATGTTATACGTAGTATAGAAGGAACCTCTTAAACAATGAGACGTAGTATAGCACGGACCTCTTAAACAATGGGACGTAATATCGCAAGGACCCTCATGAATAATGGGACGTAGTATAGCAAAGACCCTCACGAACAATGGGACGTTGTATAGCAAGGACCCTCCTGAACAAGAGGACGTAGTATAGAAAGGACCCTCCTGAACAATGGGACTTCGTATAGTAAGGACCCTCCTGAACAATGAGACGTAGTATAGAAAGGACCCTCTTGAACAATGACATGTAGCATAGCAAGGGTCCTCCTGGACAATGGGACAAGTATAAATAGCACACTCCTGAACAATGGGATGTACAACAAGGACCCTCCTTAATAATGGGACGTAGTTCAACAAGGACCTATTAAACAATGAGACGTAGTATAGCAAGGAACCTCCTAAACAATGGGACGTATTATAGCAAGGACCCTCATGAACAATGGGACGTAGTGTAGCAAGGACCCTCCTGAACAATGGGAATAGTGTCGCAAGGACCCTCCTGAATAATGGGACGTAGTGTTGCAAGGACCCTCATAAAAAATGAGATATAGATTAGGAGAACCTTCTGGACAATGGGATTCGTAGAACCCTCCTACATCATGAGATTTGATTACTTTATCACACTTCCTAGTATTTATATTTATTTACATTAGCTAATCGCTCACAAAAAATTTCCACTGAAAACTACGGCAAAATGTTTGTTTATTTCTTTTGTTTGTGATGGATTTCAGGTTTATTCAAGAGAAACATAGATTTGAAATTCAAGAACAAAGTTTCAACTCTTTTCTAAATGAGCAATCCCATAATAGGCAGAATCAACTTCTTGAAAGCATGTAGCAGTCTGACTTTCTCACATTTTTTTCTATTCAGCTTCTGATCCAGAAACTATGCAGACATTCACGATCATTTTCAAATTTTCATTTTGAAGAGTGTCAAAAGCTCACCCTAAGTGGCAAGTTAAGCCTCAAAGCCAGTTCAAAATACTCACTCAAAAGTCAAGGTGATATGTGAAAGTCAACACTCAAGTGAAGATTCACGAGAAGCTCCATATATAGGAGCTTGTACTTTTATTTTTCTTTTGACTATTAGATTTCATTTTTTATCTTTTTGTAAGGATAGGAGTAATCTCCTTGAACTCATCACCTAATCTCGATGGAACCTCACTCAACTTTCAACTCATCACGTACTCTCCTTAAAATACACATGATCTGATTTTTTTAATAACCTGGGATATGTAAGTTGTCGAAAACAAGGACTCAATCACATTTTTTTACTTTCAAATAAAATTCCAGTCAAAACTTGTCACTTTGTCTACTCCTTTGTCTGCAAGCACTTTATGTTTGCAGTCAAAGAGGGGTAAACTGTAGACACATAATTTTTTACCAAACTCAAGGTATTACACTATTTTTATTCCTTAAATAATTCTAAGTCTAAATTAAATATATGTTTTTTTCATCATATTTAGTAATTTTATTTTTAAATACTCAAAACTACAAAAAAGTATATTTTAGTTTAATTTTAATTTGATAAATAAGCTAGTATTTCTTAATTATAATTTATTATTAGCTACTTGATTTTTGTTAGTTTAAAAATATTTCTTATATTATAAATAAAAACTAATCTAAACTATCCGTACTACGCCAACCCACCTATACCTATTCCACTACCTCACTCACCCCACTAAACACCCCCACACAATAAGAATAAACAAACCCCACCATTTTTATACATACACACGACACAGATACATATTCACACTCACACAGAGGAAAAGAAACAACACACACATATTAATATACACACAGAGCAAACACAGAAAAGGAAGGAGGAACATAAGCAATACAACAAAAGAAAAACACACGGCAGCACCAAAGAAAAACAAAGATCAGAAAAAAAATCAACTACACAAAAAACACGTAGAGAAACGGAGAAAGAAAAATTCAGCAACATACTTATCCTCCCACACGCCCATCTTGTATATATATCTATATGTATTTACTAGATGGGCGTGGCCCGTGCCAGCACGGCCCCAATATTGTAAGATTTGTTGTATGAAACTAAAAATCATATAGAACCATATCAAAATGCTTAAGGCTTTTGGGTATTAGTGTTTCCAACAAGGGAAAATTACACAGCTAAGCAAACTTGTAATGTTTAATTACTCATCATAGATATAGTTTGATATAATTACCACGCGCGACTGAATTATACATTAATTATGTGGGCTGACTTCGAGTTTGTATAAATAGTCACGTTTGTATATGTATAATTCGCCAGCATATACAAATACATATGTATAATATACAATTATTTAACTTATAAACATATACAGTTCACGTGTCTCCCCTCTCTCGCTTGCCTCTCTCCTCCCTCTCTCAATCTCGTTTGCCTCTCTCCTCTTGCTCTCAATCTCGCTTGTCATATATACAAATGCATATGTATAATATACAATAATATACATATGCAATTCACCTCTCTCACATTCTCTGCCCTCTCTCACTCGCCTCTCTCCTCCCTCTCTTGATTTCACTTGCCTCTCTCCTCCATCCCGATCTCGCTCACATCTCTCCTCCCCCTCCCAATCTCTTTTTCCATATATACAAATACATATGTATAATATATATCTATCTAACAAATATACATATATAATTCACCTTTCTCCCACTCTTTCCCCCTCTCTTTCTCTCGCCCTCTCCTCTCTCTCCTAGCCTCACTCGCCTCTCTCCTCCATATAACATGTAGCTACAAATCTTTATTATCAAACTATAGCATTGGAGAGTAATTAATTATTTTTAGTGGTTATATGTGAAAGTTCCTGGGATAATTGTATAAAATGACAAACTTATAATATAAAATAAATATAGTAGCTACCCTTTGATTTATTGTGTTCCATAACAAACTGTTTGTCAATCCCTCTCTCCCTCATATTCTCGCTCGCCGCTCTCCCTCTTTCGCTCGCTTCCTGTCGCTCGTCTCTCTCATTTTATACAATAGAATTGTATAAATTGTTTTTCAAATTGTATGAAGCGAGAGAAAATTGTATAAACGCATGCAAATACATATATCTTCATTCTATACACTTATAAATATACAATACAAATATTTCCATGCCCAAGTCTCTTTTGCCTTTCTCGTTTTATACAAATTCAAATTGTATATAATTTTTCTCTTTCTCGTTTTATACAATTCGATTCAATTGTATATTCCCTGCACAAGTCTCCTTTTGCTTTTCTCTCTTTCTCGTTTTATATAAATTCAAATTGTATATGTTGTCATTGTCATAAATTGGCAAAATGGAAAATCCCAAGAGTTTTTCTGAGAATCCTCAATTACATTTTGAGAATACGAGTATTAGACAAGTTTAACCTGAAGATTACACACTGAGAAGGGAGAAACAATAATGTAATTGAATATAGATCGAGCAAAACAACTTTAGAAAAAGACTTACATTTCGTGGATTGTTTAATTGAAGACCAATATGAAATCCATGGTTGGATCTGCCCAATAAAATAAATTCAAATTTGAACTTCAAAAAGGATTACTACTTGCTTTGTTATTTTGTTCTTTATTGTGTTACCTTTAGAGAGGTTTGTTTATACATGCAAATGAAGAGGCAGAAGAAAAAAATGTTGGGCTATTGCCCATGTTCCAGCCAAAGGTCCATGGCCTAATCCTACTTGGAAAAGGATTGGAATTATTCTCCTTAATTGGTTTCCAATTCTATTAGGAAAAGGATTGGAATAGTAATCCTATTTGTAGTTGGTTTTGGCTTTATAAGGAAAAGCACAACTCTATAAATAGAGGATGGTTTTGAGAGAATAATTAATTGCTCATTGGTATTGTCCTTGAAAGACATTAAAACATAAGAGAGGTTTTTGAGAGAGCTTTCAACAAGAGAAAAAGAGAGAAAGAAAAGGATTCTTTTGCTGCAGTCTTTTCTCCGACCAGCAACGTTCAGATCGTGTTTCCCGATTAACTAACCGTTGGATCGGGCTGAAATTTGGACTGAGTGTTCCTAACATCTTGGTGGCTGATTTGAACGGTGGAGATCGGATTCGGAGGTCAGAAAGATCCTGTTTTAGGTCCCGAACAGAAGCTGGGTTTGGGTGGTGTTTCTTTCTATTTATCTTTTGTTGGTGTAGCTATTGTTTGTTCTCTTTTGGCACTTGTTGTGTAGCCATTAGAAGAATATTTGTAACCCTCTTATTGTTATAGTGAAGCAATTCGGATCTTGTCGATCCCGTGGTGTTTACCTTCGGTTTGAAGGGTTTTTCCACGTTAAACTTGGTGTTCTTTATTGTTAGATTTTCAGTTTCATCTTTTCGTCACAACAACTGGTATCAGAGCTAAGGTTATCTATATGGAGGGGAATATGAGCAAGATGGTATGTCTAAACGGAAGAAACTACAACATATGGAAAAGCAAGATGAAAGATCTATTGTTCGTGAAGAAGATGCATCTTCCGATTTTCTCTGCTCATAAACCCGAGAATGTGACCGATGAAAATTGGGAATTTGAGCACCAACAAGTATGTGGATATATAAGACAATGGGTTGAAGATAATGTTCGCAACCATATTGTGAATGAGACACATGCTAGAACATTGTGGGAAAAGTTGGAGACGCTTTACGCTTCAAAAACTGGCAATAACAAGTTATTCTTGTTAAAGCAATTGATGACCTTTAAATACAAGGAGGGTAGTCCTATTCTTGATCATATAAATGATTTTCAGGGTATTCTTGATCAGCTATCAGGAATGGGTGTGAATTTTGATGATGAAATACAAGGACTTTGGCTTCTTAATACTCTACCGGATTCTTGGGAAACTCTTCGTGTTTCTTTAACAAATTCTGCCACTGGTGGAAAGGTGACTATGGAATATGCAAAGAGTGGTGTGTTGAATGAAGAGGTTAGAAGAAAATCTCAAGACATATCTTCACATTCAGATGTTCTATATACAGAAGATCGGGGGAGACATAAGACAAGAGATCCGAGGAGTAGAGGTAAAAGCAGAAGCAAGTCAAAATTCAAGAATCCAAATATTATATGTTATCATTGTGGAAAGAAAGGACATATTAAAAGATTTTGTAAACAATTGAAGCAAGATCTTAAAGAAGGGAAGAAGGAAGAAAACAACGAAAATAATGTTGTTGCTGTTGTCCATGATGACCTTCTCTTCGCTTGTGATAAAGACGTCATCAATTTTGTATCTCAAGACACAAGTTGGATAGTAGATTCTGGAGCTACATCACATGTCACACCAAGAAAAGACTTCTTTTCATCTTATACTTCTGTTAACTCTGAGGTGTTAAAGATGGGTAATACTGGTGAGGTTAAGGTGTTTGGTGTTGGCACTGTTTGTTTGAAAACCAATACTGGTTCAACGTTGGTCCTTCAGAATGTCAAGCATGCTCCAGACATTCCAATAAATTTGATCTCTGTAGGACAACTAGATGATGATGGCTATCATAATGACTTGTGCAATGGTCAATGGAAGCTCACCAAAGGCTCACTGATTTTAGCTCGAGGAAGAAAACATTCAAATTTATATGTGACACAAGGATCGATTCTTGGTGACTCTATAAATTTGGTGGAGAGCGAGACTTTATCAGAATTGTGGCACAAGAGGCTTAATCATATGAGCGAGAGGGGGATCACATGTTTGGCTAAGAAGAATTTGCTTGCTGGTATGAAACAAGCAAAGGTGAAAAGATGTGTTCATTGCTTAGAAGGGAAACAGAAAAGAGTTTCTTTTCACAGTCATCCTCCTTCAAGAAAGTCTGAGCTATTGGAGCTAGTACACTCAGATTTGTGTGGTCCTTTCAAAGTGAAGTCAAAAGGTGGTGCACTTTACTTTGCTACTTTCATTGATGATCATTCTCGCAAGATTTGGGTATATCCTTTGAAATCCAAAGATCAAGTGCTTGATGTGTTTAAACAGTTTCAAGCCTTATCTGAGAGACAAACGGGAAAGAAATTAAAATGTATTCGCACTGATAATGGTGGTGAGTATATTGGTCCCTTTGATAACTACTGCAAATCGCAAGGAATACGTCATCAGAAGACTCCTCCAAAGACTCCTCAATTAAATGGTTTGGCAGAGAGGATGAACAGAACTTTAGTTGAGAGAGTTAGATGTGTGCTTTCAGAGGCTAAACTTCCAAATTCTTTTTGGGCTGAAGCACTTAACACTGTTGCTTATGTTATCAATTTGTCTCCTGTTGTTGCTTTGGATGGTGACGTTCCAAACAGAGTTTGGTTTGATAAGGATGTTTCTTATGATCACTTGAAAGTGTTTGGGTGTAAAGCTTGTGTGCATGTTCCAAAAGATGAGAGGTCAAAATTGGATGTTAAAACTAAGCAATGTATCTTCATTGGTTATGGTCAAGATGAGTTTGGATATCGATTTTATGATCCAATTGATAAGAAACTCATTAGAAGTCGTGATGTTGTGTTCTTTGAAGATCAAACTATTGAAGATATTGACAAGACTGAGAAACTAGATTCTCATACTGATGAGAGCTTAGTTGATGTTGATCCAATTCCTACTATTGATACATCTTTTGCACATGAGAGAACCCAAGGTAATGATCAAGACAATGATGAGAGTGTAGAACATGTATTTGTTCCTACTGATGATGTTGTGGTTGATAATCAACCAACTCATGTTGGGATGACCGCTTCAGATGCTCCAGAAACCTCTTGTAGAAGATCTACTAGAGAGAAGCGAAGCTCAACACGTTATTCTCATGATGAGTATATTCTATTGACTAATATGGGAGAACCTGAAGGTTATGATGAAGCCATGTTAGATACTCATAGAGATAAGTGGAAAGAACTCATCGTAGACAATCATGAGTTTTGTAGAAGTGTGGCAGGCAGGAAGCCTGTCAAGAGATCCTCTACTTGAAGTCCATTTGGCCCCTTGGCTGGAGGGGGAGTTTGTTGGGCTATTGCCCATGTTCCAGCCAAAGGCCCATGGCCTAATCCTACTTGGAAAAGGATTGGAATTATTCTCCTTAATTGGTTTCCAATTCTATTAGGAAAAGGATTGGAATAGTAATCCTATTTGTAGTTGGTTTTGGCTTTATAAGGAAAAGCACAACTCTATAAATAGAGGATGGTTTTGAGAGAATAATTAATTGCTCATTGGTATTGTCTTTGAAAGACATTAAAACATAAGAGAGGTTTTTGAGAGAGCTTTCAACAAGAGAAAAAGAGAGAAAGAAAAGGATTCTTTTGCTGCAGTCTTTTCTCCGACCAGCAACGTTCAGATCGTGTTTCCCGATTAACTAACCGTTGGATCGGGCTGAAATTTGGACTGAGTGTTCCTAACATCTTGGTGGCTGATTTGAACGGTGGAGATCGGATTCGGAGGTCAGAAAGATCCTGTTTTAGGTCCCGAACAGAAGCTGGGTTTGGGTGGTGTTTCTTTCTATTTATCTTTTGTTGGTGTAGCTATTGTTTGTTCTCTTTTGGCACTTGTTGTGTAGCCATTAGAAGAATATTTGTAACCCTCTTATTGTTATAGTGAAGCAATTCGGATCTTGTCGATCCCGTGGTGTTTACCTTCGGTTTGAAGTGTTTTTCCACGTTAAACTTGGTGTTCTTTATTGTTAGATTTTCAGTTTCATCTTTTCGTCACAACAAAAAATATTGACGAAAAATTCATTGACGCAGTTCAATTGTCGTGCCATATCAGATACTATTTTTTTTATCACCTGAAATAGAACATATATTACTTTATACAGAATCATCGCTTGGAAAATAAATAAAAATGCATAACATTGGAAGTATTTTACAACCATTTGTAACGTTACTAATGCCATCCGCCTGTTTTGACACACCAAAAATAAATAAACAAAAGTGGTGAAATTTCTGAAGCAACAAATATGACTTTCCTGTTTTGACACATCAAAAAATAACATTTACCTTCTCAAACACTTAAAAGATCTTCATTTCTTTCCAATAGTCTTGTGGAGTTGGTTTGGAGATCAACAAATTGACCCATTTGACCATTATCACCTGTAGATGCAGTGAACTAACAGAGAGCTGTCGCACCAGAAATGAATAATGATTTCGAATTGATGTAATATCTCGAAATCTGATTCAAAAATTGGAGAGAAGAGCAAGTGATAATGCAATTTGATCAATATCACTTTCATTTCTCTATTGTTATATTGATTTGTAGAACAGACCCACATGTTACTTCTCATTTTCACGCATTTCTCCTCATTCAAAAAGAGAAGGTAGAGAAATGCACTTTTAAGATCAAAGATCCCTTCACCAGAACATGGGTTCGTTATAGCCGCTGAAACCATTCAAAAGTAACCCAAACTGGGGATTAAAGTACATGTATTGCTGCTCACTTTACCCAAAGCAAAGGAAAATTACATATATGAAATTGGGAAAGAGAGTAGAGAGAGAAACAGCTGGTGAAAACCTCACTTATCATATCGGTACATTATCGCTTGAATTATTCTGCACTGATTAGCATTCAACATTAGGATTAAACTGCATATCCAATAGGAAAATCAAATCAACAACTTGATTATGTAAATGTACTTGCATGTGCGGGCTCAAGTGCCTGTAGAGCTATATATTATGTGCTTACCGGTTAACATTCAACATGAAAATTCAGCTGCATATCCAACGGGGAAATTAAACCAACAACTTGACGATGTAAATTCACGGGCGCAAGTGCTTATAGAGCTTTATATTATGTGCTTTCATAGAATTTTCCTTATATGAAACAACTTTAGGAGTGTATTATGTTCAATAAACTAAAGAGGGAGGAATACTGAACTCTCCAGGCTATGAAAATAGGGAAAATTTAGGCACAACTCACTATCTTAGTTAAAAGTATAGAAAGATATCAAAATTAAGCTCGACAGACCTGAAAATGCTTCGAATTTCAAAATTCAGCTCGATGTTTCCAATATTAAAATATCTGAATTTTCAATTTCTTTTCTTCCCTTTCTTGTTGAAGTACATGCGAAGGCCTACATGAAAGAATTAACAAATTGAAAAAATAACAAATCAATAACACAATGGAAGAAACACTACATTTCAATAAAAAAGAGAACAAAAGTAATTGAAATACAAAGTTGTAAATATAAATGAAGGAGAGAACGACAACAACAACAACATCCAATCAATATTAAATCCTGTGTGTAAATATAAATGAAGAAGAGATAGACAACAATAACAACATCCAATCAAAATTAAATCCAGTGCATGCAAAATTACCATAACCCAAACATCAAAATTGAAAAATAAATAAAAATCAAACCCATCAAATGAAAAATTAAAAAAAGGTGAAGCAAAATTAAATTAAACATGAGTAATCGGAAGAATTAAGGTGTAATAAAGCAAATTAAAAACTAAAATGAGAAGAAAAGAAAGAAGGCAAGAGGAAATGCATTTCTAGGTAGCTAAAGTTCACCTGAAAATTTCTGATGGGGCCTTTCATTTTGTTGATTAGAACATGGAAGTTAAGCAAAAAAGAGAGTAAAAAAAGCAATGGTGAGAAAGTGAAAAATAAACTGAGATATTTCAAATTTTTTTTACACAGAAAGTGGTGATACACGTGGAGTACATGCTGTACACTATGGAAAATAAAAGTAGATGACATTACTATTTTAATCATACTCGCCCATGTCCTTTTTAAAGTACAATTTTTACTGCTTCTTGTACTATATTTTGATGCCATGTTCGTCCTCATCATTGTCCCTTCTAAATAAGGGGATACATATATATATATATTCTATTTCATTCAAACACAAAGGTTGAATTCGAGGTTTGTTTTCATGGTCCTGAATTTGGAGTTTCTATCGTGACTTTTTCTTTGTGAATTAGTTTTCACAAAAGGTAACACTATATCTCATTACATTATTTGATTTCGTAATTATGCAAGATGTGATTTCAATGTTATAAAGTTGTTTAAAATTAAGTATGTTTAATTTTTGCATTATAATGTGAAATAGACTGAGATTTTATATTATTAGAGTAAAATTTATTTAATATGAATTTATTCTTGCATGCTTTAAAGTCTCATTTTTATCTTGTTCTTGATTAAAGTATGAAACGGTATGTAGTTAGTAATATTTGAATGAAATTTAGTTTTAATAAGTTAAATTACTTTTAAATATTTAATAAAGTCATTTTTATTTTTTTAAAGAAGAAGAAGAAAAAATAAAAATAAAAGAAATCAAATCTACGACTTTCTTTGCATTTCTTTTAATGCGAAACTTTAAAAGTTTTCAATTGATTGATCTATGTTGATTTTTTTAATTTTTAAAAATAAATAAATAAAAGGAAAGATGTAAAAAAATAATAAAGGATAAAAAGTAAAAAATAATAAGAAGAAGAAAATATAAAACAAAAAATATAAAAAGAAATATAATAAGGAGAAGATATGAAGGAAGAGAAACAGAATCTACAATAAATAGATAAATATAAAAGTGACCAAAAACATGAAAAAAATAAATTATTTTAATTAGTAGGTTTTTTTCATTTTAATGACTAAAATATGGAAAACTGTGTATATTTTCTAACATATTTATAGTAATGCATCACGTGTAAAATTTGTATGGGAAGGTTTCTTATTTTAATTATTTTTATTTTGTGTTGTTATTAATATATTGTTCATTTTTTAGAAAAATCGAATTAAGATAATATGTAATTTAGGCTTATAATAATAATAATAATAATATATTAAGATTTAAAGAACATTAAACTACTTTTAGTCTAGAAATACAAATAAATAAACAATTTGTGGCAAAGTTAAAAAGTGTTGCTTCCAGTATACTGCACTGATAAAGGAAGAAAATTTTACAATCCAATTAAAAATAAATTAAAGAAGGCAAGACATAAATAAAATTTTTAAGATGATAAACATAATATATATAAAAAAAATACTAAGTTAAGTCATATACAAGTCAATAAAGAAATCGCTAGAACCACAGGACTCGAGGGGTGCCTAACACTTTTCCCTCGGTCAACATAATTCTTTACCCCAATTTTTAGTTCGTAGACCAATAAAAAAAGTCAAATTTCCTTTTGATTTGAGATTTAAATAAGGTAATTTGGAACACCAAGACTTAATTTCAAGTGGCAACTCTGAATAAATAAATAATTACTTTTCAAAATGTCACTTTAATTGGAAAAACTCTTCAAAACACTCATTTTGAGAAAAAATAGGGGTGTGACACCAACTCTATAATTTCATATCATTAATTTTGATTTTCAATATAAACATTTAGTATAAAGATAAAATCAAATTGTAACTTTTTTAATGATTCATTACTCGTAACAATAAATTCTGAAACATTTGTATAAGCTCTTCACATTAAATAATTAAAACGTTTTAACTTCAGATTTAAGAGTTTTCCTTTTTTTTTTAAAAAAAAAGTACGGTGTATGTGATATCATATAATATTGATATAAATGAATATAACCACTTCACGTGAATGACCCATATGATTTAGGATTAACGAATAGTAAGATATCTTTAACAAATAAATGAATTTTAAGAGTAAAGCAAGAGCAACATACCTCTATGACTAAGTATAAGGTGAGTTTAGTTGTCAAAAGTTTTTTCAAGAGAAAGGGAGTTGACTTTGATGAATTTTTACTCTTGTTATGAAAATTTCTTCTATTTGTATGGTTCTACACTTAGCCACAAATCTAAATTTAGAGGTTGAGTAGATGGATGTCAAGATTGATTTTCTTCATGGTGATTTAGATGGAGAGATTAATAGGAACAACCTGAAGGGTTCATAGTTAAATAAAATGAAATTATGTTTGCAAACTTAGAAAACAATTGTTTGAAAGAAATTTCAACATAGTGGTACTTAAGTTTGAATTTGTTATTGTGAATTAGCTATTCAAGAAAACATTTATTGATCATTCTGTATTCTTTAAGTTCTCTATAATGATTTTGTTATCGCCTGTATTCGGATTAGCAATCAGAAATAATAAAAGATTAAAATAAAAAAAAAAATCCAAGTCCACATAATCCACTGTGTTCTTAATAAATTTAATACCCTCAAATATCCAAGGTTGCAGAATGATTCTTCCCAAGATAAAATGTATTAACCATTGAAGAAGTAGTGGTACCTCAAACTTCGATAACTTCAACGAACTCAATATGACAACAACGACACCCACAGACACGATTAATCGATTTAGTTTTGTAGAAATGTATGCAAAAGAAGGGAAGATTTCAATGCAGTAAAATGAGAGAAAACCTCTCTATTTATAGCCCACGAAGGGTAAAGGTCGCAACTCTTAGGAAATAAGACAACTATTCAAAAAGGTCACGACCCTTTGGGAAAGGCACAACCTTTCACATAGTCACAACCCTTTAGAAAAGACATAACTTTTCTTAAAAGTCATGGTCTTTCGGATATACTCGGTCAATCGACAGATGTGATGTCTTTGAATCAACAACATATGCGACACAATCAACCCTTAAACAATTCTGGTTCTCATTGTTTTGTTCGTTTCAGCTATGAACATGTCTTGGTTGATAAGTGCGTAGAGAACTAGCCTTACGGGATTCCCCTTGACGTGACTTACACTTCATATTACATAGGTGATTTTTAAATGTGTTATCACATGAATACACCATTTGATATTCCATACATCAAACTTAGAAACCATTAAAAATTCCTAATGCATTTATACTTGTTACTTAACATTGTCTTATATGAGAATGGACCATAAAAAATATTTTTACAATGTTGAACCATTATTAAAGACTTTGTTTGATCATTTTGAACCTATATACCGGGATCTCCAATCTTTTAGATAGAGTCACCGTCACAATGACTTGTCCTATGCCATAGTCTCTGTCACGCCCTGAGCCAACACCCTAGACGTGGCCGGCACCCAACGACCATTGCTGGGCTTGAGTGAACCCTTGGCCTGGCTTAATTAACTCAATGGAAGGCTCAACTTAACTCATTTATAGAATTGGAAAAGTTCTTACAAAATAACTTTAAACATTGTTTTGGCAAAAATAGCACTTAAGTCTCAAATATAGAATGTGAAATAAAGAGACACAACTGAAATACTAACTATCCATAAATGAAGCCTCTAAAACTACTTTGATGAATGTTCGGACAGACCCCACAAGATTCTGAAATAGAAAGACTTGAAAGCATAAAAAAAATGGATACTCCGAAATGCAAGGAGGTTCACCACTGACTCTGAAGCTCAAACTGGATCAACGAAGCGTTGTGTGCTTATCGTGGTTACCTGTATCTGCATCATAAGATGATGCAGACCAATTGGAATCAGTATATTGAATTTGCGAGTATGAGAGTTTGAATGATAAACAACAACTATTAATCTTGAAAGGATTATGAATTGAACTTATCTTGGCTCTGCTAAACTCAAGGAGTCATAAATCAATATAAAGCAGTAAAGACACATGCGATATATGTAAAGCTTGTGAAAATAGTTTAAACACTTAGTTCATTAAAGGTAATGCAATAATAAACTAACTTTACTTAAATATGAAAGTAATATAGTTTCTATGGAAGATTCTCTAACCGACAATCATCACTATGAGCCTAAGCGATGGTACAACGGCTTACCTTACGTTGCAAGAGGACCGCTCTATACCTTACCGTCGGTATAGAACCTGAACTACTAAGTGGATCCACTAATCTATGCTAAAAAGCACTAAGCAATCATCTAAAAAGTATGACCTATTATTTGCCCATGCTGGCTATATGGTGTATGGATACTTGAGTTGATATGAACTCGCGCTTCCATATTGGTGCTCAATACTACTCCAAAAATATTTAGCTCATATGTTTTTAAAACAACTCCTCTGGTTTGAGGTAATTTCTCAAACATAGCTTTAAAAACTCTCTTGGAAATCATAGTTCCCATTTTCCAAAACTAGCCAAAGGCACTATGGAAGTCAATCTTCCTTTTTTTTCTCAAAATGCAAAACCATTTGTAACTCTTAGGGACTACTTATTTCCCTTATAGATTTTGAGAAATGAACTCACTCATTGCTCTTTGCTTTACTTGAAACTTAACTCTTAGGGAATACTTAGTTCCTTTATAACTTTTGAGATTTGAACTCAACTCATTACTCTTTGCTCAACGTGTGGCTTGAGCCTTAAAACAAACTTAGAATGTTGGTTTGAGACTCGTGAAAACATTAAGAACTCACTTTCAATTGCTTATTAACTTTTAGACTTGACTCTTAACTTCTTTGACTTTGATATTAACTTTCCCTGAACTGAATTATGGACTGAAGGACCATGATCTAATGTTTATGGTTCATTCCATGACGTTTCGATGTACTTTAGAGTGTTGGAATCAACTAGAAATTACAGTTATCACTTAGAAAACCGTATGAAAGATGGGGTAAAAATGGGATACCCACATGTCCCTGGCGCTTCGAGAGGCGCGGGGCTCAAGAGCCTAATGGACAAAAACTGTCCTGAGGGGCTCTTGCTGTGCTAGGTTTTGGCAGGCGTGGTGCCCCAAGGCTTGTCAGACGGGATTTCCTATTTTTCTTCTCCAATTTCAATTCTAAACCTTCTAAACTCCATGGGTCTTACCCCAAACACTTAGGATCACTAAAATCCTCAATACCCAATAGTTTAGACTCGTAAAATAGCCCGTAAACATGAATCAAACAACCCAAGGTAAACTACAACTCAACCAACAAGAGTTCAATGATTTTTCATCATGAACTTCATTGTTCATCATCCAATCTACTTTAATTGCGTTGAATTAAACATATTCTTGTATGGGTGGAAGAACTTATCACAGAAAGATCTCACATACCTTAAAGGGATCATTGCCGACGAAACTCACTCAACGATCTTGGCGAAATCTTGGTCTTTTCTCCTCTCTCGTTCTTCACTTCTCTTTTTCTTCCAAGCCCTAAGTGTATTAAATCTTCTAAAAACTCACTTAAGGCTTGATTTTACCCTTAAACTCATAAATCAAATTAGGAAATAGTAGGATAAAAGAATACTTTACGCTTACTAAAATCTGATAAGATTTCCCTCAGTCCAATATCCCAACTTTCAAAAGGCATATGTGACGACCAATTTGGTCATTTTGAATATTAGAACTTTTTATTTCATAAAATATTTTCTATAAATTCTAAATTGATATATTTAACTATTCGTAATTATAATTATGAAATTCATGGGATAGTTTTAATAATTATTTAGTTGATGGTTAAAGAAAATAATAATAAAATAAATAGTAGATCACTTTTACTATTTTTATAATTAATCTTTTAATAATTAGAATAGTAAATAATCCGTAGAAAAAAAGGAAAAGTAGGAAAAGGGAGAACGAACAAAAGACGGCGTGAAACGAAACCATCCACTTATAATAACAGGTAAAAGATTCGCCAACGCCACGATAATTCTATGTATATAGATGGATAGGTGGGAATTTATGTTATTATTATTTGTTGTTAGATAAGGATATTGAAGATTGGTATATACATATCTTGTTACTAGTGGAAATTGGGGGACAACAATAAATTGTCAATTGACCAAGAATGATGATGTAATGATAAAAAAGAATAAGTATAATCATAAAATATTAAGTAACGCATTGCTGAAATTGATAAAAAGAATTATGTTAGAGTAGTATGTCACATAATGAACACATATTGTTTTTGTTTCAGAAGTATATCGCCACTAGTTCCGTAACCAGTGACATCAATTTTAAAGATTTATTACTGTTGGTAGGTTATTACATAATGATGTAAGTTTGATACATTGAGATGAGTAATTAAATATCATAATATGAGATTATATGAATTTCATTAAAGTTATGTTAATGGAAGGAATTTAGACTTATTCTTAGGTTTTGAAATTTAGGAAATTGATTATATATTTACGTGAGTTTTTGGGTCTAGGTTAGACATATAATATGAGTGTATATAGACTCGTTAACTTACAAGTTATGAATATATAATTTATAGATTGAAAAGGTTCGGAGGCATCGGAGAAGTAGTTGGTTTTACTTTGTTTCTTCGGTGGAGGTAGGTTATGGTTTATGCTATTTAATAGTAAACTCTTAATAGTGATTGGTATGCATTTAATGATATTGTGAAGTTCTCTATGTGCTTGATTGTGTGATTGTGTGGCTTGATTTTGTGTTTTGTAATTGGTCTGAAATCTTGAGACCATGGAATTTATATTCTTGAAACCTCTTTATCGAAGTGTTGCCTTGAATAAAGAAGGCTTGATGAAATATTATCAATGAATTGAAAGTGGTGATAATAAATAAAAATTACAGGTATTCTTGGATCAGAGTGTTACGTTCAGACAGAGTATAATTGGATTAAAGTGTAATGTTTCGACACGATAGTTATGGATAGAAGTGTCACGTTCCGCATATTATTCTTGGATTGGAGAGCCATATTCAGACATGGTATTCTTGGATCGAAGTGTCACGTTCCGACACAATATAATTGTATTGGACTGTCATGTTGCGACATAGTAACATTAAAGGAAAAAGATATTGAATTAACTTAATGTACTCAATGAATGAATGAGGCCAGCCTCAAATGATGCACATTATGAAACAAATGATACCAAAGGTATTAGGATAGGACAATCAAGAGGTGAGTTAGACTCAAGTAATGACATTAGTTCATTCATGGTCATTGCACAACGAACCCGATGAAAGCCTTAAACTACATCCTTGGTATAGCTGGTGTTTACACTGGCCCATGAATGAAATTAAATGAAGTACGTATGAATGAACGAAACAGATTATGTGTTTTCTAAAGCAGACTCCGTAGTTGAGGTCCCATATGTTGATCCCTCATTTTGGAAAGTCTTAATGCCAAGTCCATGATTTCAAGGTCTCATGACATACGAATAAGTGATATGAATAACGTTATGTGTTATATGAATTATGATATGTGCTATGTATACGCTGTTGTGTGCTTTGTGCAAAATGTTAAGTGTGATGGTGCATGTTACTCTCATGGCATAACTTTCCTAATTCAAATTTTTAAAGCTCATAAACTTTCTTAATCCAAATTTGGAAAGTTCACCAACTTTCTTAATCTCAATTTGGCAAGTCCACTGACTTGACCTGCTATAATCATGTTGCTAGGTAAGATCTATTCTTACTCATGCATGTCCTTGGTGTGTGATTGAATATACCCATACTTAGTACAAGTGTGTACTAACCCTATACAACTCTAAACTTTTAGGTTCAGGCACAGGTGGACTCTAGAGCTACAGGATCAACGATGTAGCTATCCGGACGTCGAGCATTCATACGTACTTGGTAGGCCCTCATGCTTTCGAGGATGCTTTCCCATTTACATTCTAGATTAGTTGTTGGATTGAGCTAGTAGAGTATGTTCCGCTAGCATTTCTTTCCCTTTTATGTTCAGACATTCTATTGGTGACATCCTAGGAAGTACATCTTTATCGTTATAATAAACTGCTTTTCTCATTTGATGATCCTAATGTTAGATGGTTCATGGTGAACAATTCTATATGTAATAGAATGTTTAGTAAGCATGTTAGGAAACAAAAACATTCAAATTTTACGCTAAAATTAACGTAGATGAAGTAAGAATGACATATGTAGGCTTGTCTGCAACCTCTGAAAGGTCAACGACACCGGTCTCGTCTGGTTCTAGATTTCGGTCGTGACAAAGTTTGTACCAAAGCGCTAGGTTAAATTTCGAGGATAATACGTTCACATCAACCACATTGAGTAGTTTATAAGTCATTGTAGTGAAGTGCTCCACTATCCTGAATTAGAGACTGCATGATGCGTAGGAAAATTCCCTTCTTCTAATCTTATTGTGCCTTCTCTAATGTATGTTTATTGATGTTAAGAGTGTATCTAACATCAACTCTTGAGATTCAGAAAGAAGAATACGAGGAGAAACGAAGGCAGAGCAACAAGGTGTTCCCAGGGAGAACTCACCTGCCAGCACCATGGCTAACAGGTTAAGGGACTTCACGAGGATGAATCCTACGGTTTACACTAGATCTAAGATTGCTGAGAATCTCAAGAAGGATTTGAGGGCAGGTATGTTGCATGCCAGCATGGGCCTTTCCATGCTTATGGTCCATGTCCAACAAGTGGAGGAAAACAGGAATAGGAAGCATACTATGTCAGGGAACATGTCAAGACAAGCTGAGAAGAATTTTTTAAGGAAGAGTAGTACTAAAATCAGGGACAAGCCCAGGTTTAAGAAGAGACTCTCCCACCAAGGGGAGTCAAGTTCGTCCAAGGATCGATATGATAGGGATTCCAAGCCCAGAGTTAAGAGTAGGAAGTCTGTCAAACTTCATGAAGAAGAGTGTATGAGGGGCTCTAATGCTTGTCAGATTTGTAGCTAATCGGGTCACATGGTGAAGGAATGTCCGAATAGGAAAAGTCAAGAACAAGGAAAAGAGAGAGTTCAACCTAATGGTCCAAGGGAAGAGGCTCCAAGGAGGCAACGATTCTTCGCACTCAAGTCTAGGGGTGTAGGAGAAGGCACCTCTGGTGAAGTCTCGGCTGCGTAGCCTTAATTAGTCTTTCATCTATTTGACTGTGTATGGTGTTTATGCACTAGTATGAAGTTAATATGTTTGAGTCATCATGTTTGTTGCTGATTTGTATGAATTACATGTTTACTTATGTTGTATGCTTCGATGAGACTAGTTTTTGAAAGAGTTCCTTAGTCTATTAATGTAAAGCTACTAGTAGGTTCAAGGATGTGCACCATCATGTTAATAAGTGAATCAGATTTCACCAATGGGGAGTATTGAATTACCTATGTATGCATACATTTTATATATGACTTACTTATTGTTAGTAAAGAGTAGTGTCATTCGGGGATGAATGTTCCTAAAGGGGGGGGGGGATAATGTAACAAGCCTAAAAATGGATATGCTAAGTAATGCTTAATGTTTCTAGAATGCCAACGATTTGACCGGGTTCACACGAATTGATGCGCGTATAACAAGACCTCGGAACCCTGGCTACATCCAAGCCAACTAACTTGGGGAGTTAGTTGATCTAGGAAAGGTTGGGTCCAACCATGTAGGGCTCTTGAATACGAAGATTTACTTGAAGGAGTCTTTACGGACTTAAAAAGGGAAAATTTTAGGTTTGGAGGGTCTAGGGGTAAAATGGTCTTTTTCCAGGCTAAGGGTAGTATCGTAATTACCCTAAACTTATAATTAATTATTTAATTAATAAGGTGGAGGGGCATTTTGGGGGGAGAGGGCCGAAATTGGGCTCGTGAAGTGAAGTCTTGCTCCACCCGGGTTCGAACCTAGGTGGAGGCAATGAATTAAATTATTTTTAATATAAGTTGGTAAATTAATGTAATTAATTTATATTTATTAGTTATTATATGATTTAAAATAAAAGGAAATCATAATTTTTATAGTTAAATAAAACCTTATTTCACTAAGTCCTAAACTAGACTCCTAAGCCTAAGAAAACTCTTATTTCCCAAGCTAATCTCTCTCTTACGTCTCTATCACTCTCATTCATGTTTTCTCTACCAAAATAACTCCAAAAACAGTAGGTAAACCAAAGTTCTTCACACTTGAAGAACTCACACGAAAATCTAAGAAAAACAAACGTTAATCAATCACGTAGGCAAAGAGAAGATTTTCCGTCGAGTTTGGTGTTGAACTTTTAGTGTTGGACGTGTGTTTGGAGGAGTTCTTTGGGAATCAAGTCGAGGTTTGAACTTAAAAAAGGTATGGGTTCTCTTCTCTCTAGGTCCATTTCCCGAGAGACCCCTTAAGGTTCAGAGTATTCATTTCGAAAACTAGGTTTGTTCCCCGTTGCATATCCCTGTCTTTAGCTCCCGTTGAATCATAGGTTGGTTATGTTTTGCTGGTAGAGAACTAGGGATGAAACATGTTTTCGTGATGATTATGTGTTTATATGTATGTTTGGAATTATGTGGCTTATGTTGATGTTTTCGAAAATGTAACTACGTGTGTATGTGTGTGTTGCCGTGGCTATTGTTCATGGTTTAGGACTTTAAATGGCATGATAGTTCTTCATATTCATGTGCACATGTTGATGTAAATGTGATGTTCATATGAGTTGAAATGTGGCTGATTTGAGGGATAATCTCTTGGATAAACGAATCCATGAAGACGCACCTAAAACGTTCTAAATGCACTACGATATTCACCTAAGAACTAAGGTGTAACTTGATGAAAGGATGCTAAAAAATTAAAGAAGATTTCCAGCTTCTAGTGATGAATTTCGGTCAGCAAAGAGGGTTAAAAATGTTGAAAAAAATGAATTAAAACAAGTGACATCATGGAGAATTGAACCGGTGACCTCACCATGTTAAAAACCATGAAAATAAAGAGGTAACAAGAAATCTGGTGAAGGGGATTCGAACCATGGTATTGGCTGGAAAATGTAACTTAAAAGAAAAAAATAAAAAATGAGAGGAGTGGGATTCGAACCCACCACCTCTCAATCAGATTTAAGGAGAATAAAAGAAAAATAAAAGGGGAGGTGTGTGGGAGTCGAACCCATGACCTCTTAGGCGATTAAGGAGGATAATAAAATAAAACTAAAGTGGGAGGCGTGTGGGAATCGAACCCACGACCTCTTAGGCAGATTAAGGAAATGAATAAAAGAAAAATAAAGGGGGAAGCGTGTGGGAATCGAATCCATGACCTCTTAGGAAGATTTAAGGAGGACAATAAAAGAAAAATAAAGAGGGAGGCGTGTGCGAATTGAACCCACAACCTCTTAGGCAGATTAAGGAGGAGAATAAAACAAAAATAATGGGGGAGGCGTGTTGGAATCGAACCCACGACCTCTTAAGTAGATTTAAGGAGGAGAATAAAAGAAAAATAAATAGAGGTTGTGGGGGTTTGATCATACAACCTCATAGTCAACTCGAAATAGACAAGGAGAAATATATTTAAAAAAATAAAAGGGGTTGTGGGGGTTCGATCCCACAACCCCTCGGCCAAGTAAGAGGTAATTCAAAGGAGAAATATAAAGAGGAAACGTTGATGTTGGGGATCGATCTAGGGTCCAAATGTCATGTGGACCAAAATAAAATAAAAAAAAATATAAGTGTTTTCTAAGGGATTCGAAATTGGGTTCCATGACCAAATTCCGTATAGATGCATAAGTCATACGTGAATTAGATCTTCAATAATAATGCTGCCTACTTAGATCGAAATCGAGATCTTGGCATACATACAAGATGCATAACTCTTGTACTACATAATCTTAGGAATATATGAACCACTTAAACGAAATATGAATGAAGCCTCATGGCTTGTATGTATAGACCCATAAGTGTAGCACATGTTTAAAGATAAGTGAACCTAAGATGTATGTAATGAAACGATTTAACCCTAGAAGGGTTAAGTACGAGTGTAAAACACACTAAATGTCCAAGTGCATTGGAATACGATGAAATGATTATTATGAAATGAAATGATGAAACCCTAGAAGGGTTAAGTAAGAGTGTGAAACATACAAATGGCCAAGTGCATTGGCATATGATGAAATGAACATTCACGTAAAAAGGGGTGAGTAATTATGAAGATAAAATGTGCTAATGTTAATGAATTTGGTGACAACATGATATAAGGCTAAGGTAAAAGATGAGAGCAATCTCAAATGAGCCTAAGTAAATGTTACCAAAACGTACTCACCTATGAGAGTGTAAAGTTAATGAAGAGACAAGTCTCTATAATGAAATTTTTGAGATTAACACACTTAATACTAATGATGAGATGACAAATCATCTATTGAGCTATGATGTTCTCATACTAGAAGCCAGCTTCTATTACGTATGAGTTGAATGTAATGGAACTTTATACTGAGCACCGATAGACTAGCTATGAGCGGTGATGCCTTTTTTCGGGAAGGGCGGAGGTTCACATAACTCTCATGAGATGAGATTGTCCGTCATGTCGGGTATGGGTCTCCTTATATCTCCTAGTCTTCGAACCTATACTGCCAATATAGGGATCTGGCGGGGTTCGATTCCCATGTACGCTAGCATGTTTTGGGCCACTTTGCCTGGTGATTCCAACTCTTTTCACTGTGGGGTTTCATGACACTTGATTGCATGATGCTCACATGATCTATGTCGGTTAAAGTTAAAGCTCCCAATGAATGAATAAGGACAGCCTTAAATGATGCACATAATGAAATAAATGATACCAAAGGTGTTAGGATAGGACAATCAAGAGGTAACTTAGACTCAAGTAATGACATTAGGTCATTCATGGTAATTCCACAACGAAGCCGATGAATGTCGTAAACTACATCCCAAGTATAGCTTGTGTTTACACTGGCCCGTTAATGAAATGAAATAAAGTACGTATGAATGAACGAAGCACACTTTGTGTTTGTTAAAGCAGACTCCCTGGTTGAGGTCCCATATGTTGAGCCCTCATTTTGGGAAGTCTTAATGCCAAGTGCATGATTCCAATGTCTCATGGCATACAAATAGATGATATGAACAACGTTATGTGTTATATGAATTATGATACGTGCTATGTGTACACTGTTGTGTGCTGTGTGCAAAATGTTAAGTATGATGGTGCATGTAACTCTCATGGAATAACTTTCCTAATCCAAATTTGTAAAGCTCATAAATTTTCGTTATCAAAATTTGGAAAGTTCACCCACTTCCCTAATCTCAATTGGGCAAGTCCACTAACTTGACCTGGTATAATCTTGTTGCTAGGAAAGTGCTATTCTTACTCATGCATGCCCTTGGTGTGTGCTTGCATATACCAATACTTAGTACAAGTGTGTACTAACCCTATACAACTCTAAACTTTTAGGTTCAGGCACAAGTGGACGCTAGAGCTATAGGATCAACACTACAGCTATGCGGACGTCGAGCATTCATCTGGACTTGGTAGGCCCTCATGCTTTCGAGGATGCTTGCCCATTTACATTCTAGCTTAGTTGTAGGATTGAGCTAGTGGAGTATGTTCCTCTAGCGTTTCTTTCCCATTTTTGTTCAGACATTGTATTGATGTCATTCTTGCAAGTACATCTTTATCGTTATAATAAACTGCTTTTTTCATTTGATGATTCTAATGTTAGATTGTTGATGGTGAACAATTATATATGTAATAAAATGTTTAGTAAGCATGTTAGCAAACAAAAACTTTCAAATTTTCCGCTAAAATTAACCTAGATGAAGTAAGAATGACGTATGTAGGCTTGTCTGAAACCTCTTAGATGTCCATTTTGTGATGACTTTAAGGTCTTGGGAAACCATATTTTCTTAGATTTTGAGTTTCCGCATTATTCTTGTATAATATAATTTAAGGTTAGATTCGTTTGTTCGCCCACCTAGGTAGTTCATTGTGGGTGCCACTCACAACTTTATTTTGGTTGTGACAATATAAGTCCCTCATACCACCTCAAAAATGAGCAAACACGACACCGTTGGAAATATCTTCCCAAGGACTTTCCATCCAAATAATGAACTGCCCCTAACTCCTCCTGAGCTAGAAGTTATGGTCGTTTAAAAATAACTAAAAACTCACTTATACACTTACAAAATTTTTATGATTTTTCTTATTGTTTCCACAAATAACTATTCTTAGTTTGTTTGTTTAAACGTAGGTATTTCGGTTTACGAAATGTTACAATATCTCCCCATTGGGAACATTCATCCTCGAAGGAGATTTCTTTCAATAAGCTACAAATTATAACATCATTTGATGCACTCAACAAACAAGAAAAGGTAATAACATGCATACACATAATCTTACAAAGTGCTAAGAAGAGAATTTTTAGTACCTTGATCTGCATTCATTCCAGATTCAAAGAGACGTGGGTATCTCTTCTTCATATCCTCCTCAGCTTCCCAAGTTGCTTCTTCAATAAATTAGTTCCTCCAAAGGACCTTGAATGATGCAACTTCTTCAGTTCTCAATTTTCGAACTTGATAGGATAAACTATTCTTAATCCCAATATACTTTGTTTGTATAATCAATGAAGGATCACCCAAGCATTTCTTCAACAGACACGTGGAATACCGGATGAACCGCTGCTAACTCTTGGGGTAACTCCAACTCATATGCCATATTTCTAACTCTCTTGGAGATTCTGTAAGGACCAACATATCGGGGACTCAGTTTCTCCTTCATACAAAACCGCATGACCCCTTTCATGGGTGATTCAAATACATCCAATCATCAACCTCAAAGTCTAACGGCCTTCTCCTAACATCTGTGTACGACTTTTGATGACTATGTGACATTTTAAATCTCTCATGAATCACTTTCACCTTCTCCATAGCTTACTGAACTAGCTCTGGTCCTATCAACCCTGCTTCACCAACTTCAAGCCACCCAATAGGAAAGAATCATCTTCTCCCATAAAGAGCTTCATATGGAGCCATTTGGATGCTCGAATGGTAGCTATTGTTGCAAGAGGACTTAATGAGGGGTATGTGATCATCCCATTTCCCTTGGAAATAAATCACAAAAGCTCTCAAAATGTCTTCTAAAGTCTGGATAGTACGCTTTCATTGTCCATATCTTCGAGGATAAAAAGCAATGTCTCAGTTCATCTTTGAACACAAACCTTTCTGGAAAGATTTCCAGAAATGAGAAGTAAATTGTGCACCTCTATATGAAATAATAGAGACCGGAACTCCATGAAGTCTCAAAAACTCTTGAAGGTACAACTTAGCATAATCCTTGGCCGAATAGGTAGTCTTACCGGCACTAAATAGGATAACTTTGTCATTTGATCAACAATCACCCAAATAGAGTCATGTTGCCTGCGAGATCTTGGCACTCCTGTGATAAAGTCCATATTAATTATTTCCCATTTCCATTCCTGAAATTCTATAGTCTGAGCCAAACCTCCTGGCGTTTGGTTTTCTACTTTCACTTGTTGGCAATTTGGGCACTTGGCAACAAACTCAACAATATATTTCTTCATGCCTTGCCAACAATATACCTCTCTCAAATCGCGTTGATTTTCCCATTAATTTGCCCTCCAATGAGACCATTTTGGGGCATGCTTCCAATAAACCCGACCCACTTGTTCTTGTCACAAAATTAGAAACGCAACAATGTTCATGAGAGGCATCAACTAAGCGGCGTCAGCAGACGGAGTGAAAAACAATGTTCTTCAATGTTAACCATACAGTACATCAGGCAGGGTTCTCCTCCCTTTTGCGATCGCCTTAACGTTCACTGGAACCGCCATCACTGGCGAGCAGTTTGAAACAATTATTACAGAGAATACACAACTCATTCTTTCTTGACTAGAAATATACAAGTCGTTTCTTCTCTTTCACACCCATGCTTTGTTCGTACGGATTAGATCATGGTTATTTCCGTTTGTATCCATTTTTTGGTTCCAACCTTAGCTCTAAATGGTTTCTCATCATTATCTTTTCATGGATTTCTGTCAAGCTGGTTGTCACCTCTTATTTAGGTGTTTAAGTCTCTAAATCATTTGATTAAAAATTTTCTGATTGTTGAACTCACACTTGATATTGAATAATATGTTGAATATTTTTGTGTGTGGTAAATAAGGGTACTATCGATTTCTCACAACTTGAATCTTATTATATTAAAAAAAGGACCCGCTTTGGTCTTACAATCTTGATCACACTTGTTCCTTGCTTTAGCAACACTCTTAGCACTCACTCTTGCTTTCTCTATTACTTGCTTACTTGGTTTGTTACTTTGTTTCTTGCTTGTTTTGCTTTCTTTTTTGGTTGGTTACAACTCAAATGGACCACCTTTATTTATAGGTGGTGACGGAAGAATCTAGAGAGATACATACTTCTCTCTTCTAGAATATTCCTAACAATCTTTTTTCTAAACCTATTGTTTCTAAAACTTTTCTAGACTATTCTATCTTGAATACTCATTCTAGAGATCTTCCTTCAAATCTCCATAATTTCGGAATATTCTCGATTTTTCTTGACTTATCTTAAGTGATAATTAAGTTGGTGATGAATTCTAAACACTCCCCCTTCAACACCAACTTAATTTTTTCCTTTTTTCTGTTGTGAGTGATTCCTGAAACATAGCAAGCATCCTAACGTCCATGCTCTTTGAGGATATCCTCCATCTTTGGATTATACTGATCCCCAATATTTGAAGCTTCTTCAAAGGTAGTAGCCTCTTTGATGTTAACTACCTCGGTTAATGAAACATCTACATACTTGGTGTTTGAACGCTTCAATCTTGTAGATCTCCTCAGTTGCGATTGTGACTCTTCTTGGAATTCTTCTTGCAACTCATCTGGTGTTTCATAAGCTCCATTTTGGAATAAGGTATTCTTTTCCTTTTGTGAAGATACCTTCTGGTTAGATTCCATCTTATTTCCTTCATCTACTTAATTGAGCTTATCTTGCAACTTTTGCTCAAGATCTATTGAGTCTGGCAGGGAGACTTCTTTGGACCACCAAGATTAGCTTCGTCAAATACCACATTTCTTGATATGTATGTTCGATTTGTGGTAGGGTTACAACACTTTCATCCTTTTCTTTGTTCGTCATATCCAACAAAGATGCAACAAACAACTTTCTTATCAAACTTGTTGCGGAGATGATCTGGCACAAACACATAACTCAGAAAACCAAAACCTCAAAAATGACTTAAATAGGAATTATCTTTTTAAGTTTTTCAAATGTGAGATGAATATCAATCTTGCTTGCGGCAAACTGTTGGTGATGTGGATAATAGTCTTCATGCATTCTGCCCAAAGCCTTGTTGGTACATTCATACTATGCTACATACTTTTGCATATCTCTGCCAAATGTCTATTTTTTCTTTCACCGACTCCATTTTTTTGTGGCGAATTTGGGTAAGTTACTTGTCTCCTTATCATCTTCTCCTTAATATAATCATTGAACTCTCATGACGTGTATTCTCCCCCATTTTCCGTACGGAGACATTTAATTTTTCTTCCAATACCATTCTCCACAGTATATTGGAACTCTTAAACTTCTCAAATACTTCATATTTCTCTTTAAATAAATAAATCCATATGAACCTTGAGAAGTCATCAATAAATGTTTCCATGTAATGATAACCTCTAATACAGGACTACCTCACTGGTCCAAACATGTCTGAGTGTACTAGCTCCAATAGCTCCTTCACTTGATACTTTGATTCTCTATAGGGAAGTTGATGTGCTTTCCCATATTGACATCAAACACATATAATGTATCCTCGAATCTCAAGCTTGGAAAGACCATTTAATTTTGATTGTTGCATCATGATTTTTAGTTTGCTATGGCTCACGTGCCCAATACGTGCATGCCATAGATAAACTGTTTCATTACTCCGCGTTTTCTCAACATATGTTGTCTCTGCTGACATGACGTAGATTGATTCTAATCTTCTCCTTTCCATGATCGGTGTGCTTTTAACTTTTAAGTTTCGATATACTTTTACATCATTTGGTTTAAACAAGACAAAGTTTTTGGAATCTGTTATTTGCAATACAGATAATAAGTTTTTCTTCATACCTGGACCATGGTAGACATTGTGAAGTTCCTCTTGTCTTGAGGTGTTATGAGGCTCAGACACCGTCTTGCCAATATGAGTTATTGGCATTTTGAATTATCTGCAATCATGTAACACTCCGAAAATGTCATGACTTAGACTAGAGATTAATTTATTAAATAATGTTTAAAATGATGTTTCCAGACCTATATTAATGTAATAAACTCATTTAGAAAAGGTTATATTAAAAATGAAAAAGAAAGACCTTGACATCCGGAAACTAGCTAATTTGAACTAGTAGACGTCGCTATGTTGGGTGAAGGTTTTGAAGTGTCAAATGAAGTCCAAAACATGTAAAGAGTACTTGGATAGGTAGTATGTAGTACAAAGGGTCCAAACGTCCGGTAAAGACACACCAAAAACCATTAGAAGGGTCCTTGGGGAGGATCTAAACATGGGGGAGCAGGCTGCCTGGCAGCCTGCAAACAGGCAGAATTGAAGGAACAGGTGCGCGACGCGCGTTCCTCACGAGGTGTTCTGTCTCAATATGTGAGGGAAGGACTCGCGACGCGAGGTTGACACGCACCTCACTGACTCAACCCAAAATTTCAGAAATATGACGGGATTTGGCGTCGTGACGCGCAGCCATTTCCCAAAATCGTTTAAGTCGTACTTTTGGTAATTTAACTTCATAAAGAGACCAATTTAAGTGGAGGGTGTTTTGGGTAATTCACAGGATTACTATATATGGATATTATGTCAGTTTTAAACCACTTTTACACGTTCCAAATCAGATAAAACAAGTTTTCTCTCATCTCTCTCAAGAACACTCTCTTTTCCAAACCCCATTGAAGAACAATAAGAGCTTAAGGAAGAAGACGAAGATTTCAAGTTTTCATCCAAATTTCGTGGATTCTTCATATATAAGGTATGAGTTTTTCACTCTTGGAATTCCTTTCCCCAAGATGTCCTTTCAAAGATAAGTTTTAAAGATATTCCAATACTAAAGTTTTTACTCTACAAAATGGATTTTCTTCATAACTCTAGATTATGATACTCGATGTAAAGTAATTGTTTTCCATGGTTATTCATGCATGAATTGTTGCGTGTTAGACTTGTATGATAGATTTTCGTGTGAAGCATGTTTATTATCAGTTTGATGGTTTAGAAAGGGTTATACCTACTACTAGATGACATGTAAACGTAGGGATTGAAACTAAGACTAGAATAAACTCTTAATGACTCTTTCCCCTATGCTACATTATGCATTGATCTTGTATATGATTTGAATAGTTCTTCTTGATTATGATATTGAGTATTTCACTATGTTATGGTTGTGAAAGATTTGAATAGTTCTTCTTGATTATGATATTGAGTATTTCACTATGTTATGGTTGTGAATGTTTTAAGTTGAACGTAAATTCTTGAATAAGGAACATGGAAGAGAGAAGTAAGTCTTATAAAATCGTGATTACTCTACAATTTTATGTGCCTATAAATCATGATTCTATGTTATGGGAGTATGCATGATGTTTATATGTGTATATATTTTGCTATGGACATGTTAATTGTGAGATCATGATAAGAATAAGATAATGCAAGTTATGATATTCTCTTCTATGCTTTAGACAAGATGATTTTGCTATGTTAATCTCACACATGAAGGGTTACGATGAAAGGAAATTACCATCTAATCCTAAAGAGATCATGATCATGTTTATATAAGTATCTAATCTTCTATGACCTATGATAAGTTTATGATAAAAGACATCATAAAGGTTATTCAAGGAAGGGACTTAAGCTAAGCACCGATGAACTAGATATGAGAGGTCTCCCTTCCCTAGTTGGAAGGTAGGTTCACAATGACTCTCATGACATATAAGTTGCCATGTAATGTGGAACTATGGGTATATAATACATCTCCTAGTTCTTAAACTATGTTGCACCATAGGATACTAGCTAGTGGATCCACCTAGAAAGCTGTGTCATGTTTGGTTCTACTTTGGCTGGTAGACCACCTTCTTTCAATGTAGGGTTTTACGACACCGGATTCCATGTTTAGCTCACATGGTCTCTGTCGGTTAAGGAGTATGTTCCCTCATTTATATTTTAAGACCAGTAAATGGACGTTGACTAGGGTGACTTGAGGAGTCTACTTAGTATAGGTAGGGTTATGGGACTCTACCTAGATATTACACAAGTTGACTCTAAGGGAAGTCCTAGGAGATTGTCTTATGTAATCTGATAACATGAATGATATATGTTTATGATTCATGATGTTACCATTATATGATGTTGGTAATTATGATGAATATGTTATTGGGTTATAATATTATACAAGGTGATGACTAATTATGTTACAAGTTTTATGAATCAAAGCTTTACTCATGGTCTCCTATGTTATCTACTTGGTTGTGTGGGGTTATGGGGGTTCACATGAACATTGCACTTGTAGGATGGGGATGGGATTATTGGTATGTGTTTTGTATGTTATGTTTATATGATCTATGGAATATGAAATGTTAACATGACTCTGATAATATGTGTTTTATTATGATCATGCTTTATGTTTATTAAATCCTTAAGTTGTAAATGTTCTATGGTATATGCATTAAAGACATTTATATGAGTTAGCATGCTTTCCAAAGAAATGATAAAAAAAAATTCATGCATGTCCTTAAATGTTATGTGCATATACTCATACTTAATACAGGTGGCGTTCTAACCCCATTAGTTTATATTACTACAACTGCAGGCTCTTGCCATTGAAGATTAAGAAGGTCGATTGAAGAAACTTGGAACTCTTTCTCCAAGTCTTGGTAGGTACTCATGTTCGGATGCTATTTTTTCATATTCTAGCCTATGAAGACTTTAGTAATTATTAAGAATACTCTATTTCCATATATTTTCTTTGGATTCTTTTGTATTAAGGCCTGTATGGCATATTGACTATTTATTGGCTAAGTGCAGATTTGCACTCTTTAGATGATCTAATTCATGTGAGACAAAGTTTTAGAATATCGTATGCTATTATGAATCTTAAGTATGAAGTATAAGTACACTTCACATAAATATGTAAATTTTTTTAATTTTTTTCAAATTTAAATTGTGACATGTTATGACGAACGCTAAGAGGCTTGTCTGAGTCTTCTGAGAGGACGACGACGCCGGTCGCATCTGGGGTGTACTTGTCAGGTGTGACAAGCTTGGTATCAGAGCATGAGGTTAAATATACTTAGGATCAATGTCTCACTAAACCACGTTATATTGTATCTTTTTCATGGTCGTGAAGTGTGCCACAACTATGGATGAGAGTCTATGTGATGACTAGGAAACTTTTCTTTTTCTAAAACCCCTATGTCGTGCCTCTAGAGTTTTAACACTATGTGTCATTTAGAATCTAATCTCTTTCTTGTGATTTTATGCGATGAAGACAAGAAGGACAGTCACGAGGAGAGCAGGAGATAAGATTGGGAATGCAGAAGCTACTCCCCAAGGCAATCGAAATGCTCCTCCAATGCAAGCTGCTGCAAATGAACAAGTTCCTGTCAATCCTTCGGCAATGAAGGATGGTGAAGTGAGGAATCCATGCTTTAAATAGCCCAAGCCATCACCAGCCAAGCTCAGTCTATTATGGAATAAGCTAACAGGGAGGTTGTTCCTCCATAGAACCAACATGCTAGCACTATGGCTAGCTTTTTGAGAGATTTTACGAGGATAAATCCTCCTATGTTTTTTTGATCTAAGGGTGATGAAGACTCCCAAGACTTCTTTGATGAGGTGTACAAGATTTTGTTTGCTATGGGGGTGAGTACTACTGAAAAGGATGAACTTGCTGCTTATCAACTTAAGGACGTGGCTAATACATGGTACAATAAGTGGAAGGATAGTAGGGCTTAAGGAGGTGGTCCCGTGACTTAGGAGATCTTCAATAAGACATTTCTTGACAGATTCTTTCCAAGAAAGCAAAGGACGCTAAGATAGAAGAGTTTATCAACTTTCGTCAAGGAGTTATGAGTGTCAAGGAATACTCCTTGAAATTCATTAAGCTGTCCAAATATGCTCCATCTTTGGTTTCGAATGATAGGGATGAGATGAGCCATTTTTGTAACGGGCGTGTCCGAAGAGCTTTAAGAAGAATTTCGTGCAGCCATACTTCATGACAAATATGAATCTTTCTAGGTTGATAGTTTATGCTCAACAGGTTGAGTATAGTCGTCTAAGGATGAATAATAGGGAATCTAAGAAAGCAAGGTTTTTTTTTAAAGTGGTTCCTCTAAGAATAAGCTTGATGTGCAAGAGAAGCCTAAGTTCAAGAAGAGGATTTAAAATAAGGTTTCCTTCTAAATTATCCAAGAATTGAAATGATAGAGGCTCTAATCCTAAACCTCAAAAGGGTAGAAACGTTGATCCAACAAAAAAGAAACTGACTTGTGGTAAGTGTGGTAAGAAACATGTGGGTGAATGCCTTATTGGGACTAATATTTGCTATGGTGTTGGCAAGGGTGTCCATATGGTGAAAGATTGTCCTAATTTGAGAAGCCAAGGCAAGGGGAATGGCCAAGCTCAACCAAGCGGTACTAGTTCTGAGGCTCCAAAAAGGAACCGTTTCTATGCACTCAAGGCTAGGGGTGAACAAGAGAACTCTCCCGACGTTGTGAAGGGTATGTTACAAGTTTTCTCTGTTGATATTTATGCATTTCTTGATCCAGGTGCTACTCTTTCTTTTGTTACACCTTTGGTAGCTAGGAAGTTTGGTGTACTTCCCTATGTTTTGATTGAACTCTTTTCGATTCGTACCCCAATGGGTGACTCTGTGGTTGCAAAAGAGTCTATAGGAAATGTCCTGTAATGCTTCCCAATAGAGTTACTCTTGCTGATTTGGTAGAACTTGACATGATTGATTTTGATATCATCTTGTGTATGGATTGTCTTCATGCATGTTTTGCTTCCATAGATTATAGAACAGGGTAGTAAGGTTTCAATTCCCTAATGAAACTATTCTAGAGTGGAAGTGGGGAAATTCTATGCCAAGGGGTCAAATTTTTTCTTGTTTGAAGGCTTGTAAGATGATAGATAAGGGTTGTCTATATCATGTAGTGAGGGTTAAGGACCTAGAATATGAAACTCCTTCTATTGGGTCAGTCCCTGTAGTGAGAGAACTTCCAAAAGTATTTCTTAGTGACCTTCCATGAGTTCCTCCTGGACGGGAAATTGGCTTTGGCATTGATTTATTACCGAATACGAATCCAATTTTGATTCCTTCATATAGGATGACTCCAGCTGAATTGAAAGAGTTGAAGCTCCAACTCAAATATTTACTAGACAAGGGTTCTATTCAGCCTAATATCTCTCCATGGGGTGCTCTTGTCTTGTTGATAAGAAGAAGGATGGGTCCCTTAGAACGTGCATTGATTACCGCCAACTCAATAAGGTCACCATCAAGAACAAGTATCCTCTCCCTCGGATTGATAATCTCTTTGATCAACTTTAAGGTGCTAGCTACTTTTCCAAGATTGACTTAAGGTCAAGATATCACCAACTTAGGGTGAAAAGTGAAGATGTTCCCAAAACATCTTTCAATAGTAGATATGGTCATTATGAATTTCTAATTATGTCTTTTGGGTTAATAAATGCCCTGGCGGCATTTATAGAGTTTTTTGAGATTACCTCAACTCATTTGTGATTGTGTTCATTGATGATATTTTTATATACTCTAAGAATGAGGATGAGCATGGGAGTCACTTCAAGTTAGCCTTGCAAGTCCTCAAGGAACACCAACTTTATGCCAAATTTAGCAAGTGTGAATTTTTGTTGAGCTTAGTTGCTTTTCTTGGCCATGTTATCTCCGATGGTGGTGTAGAGGTTGATCCAAAGAAGGCAGACGCGGTCAGAAATTGGCCTAGGCCTTTGACTCCCATAGACATAAGGAGTTTCTTGGGTGTATTCGGCTATTATAGAAGATTTCTGAATGAATTGTCGTCCATTGCTTCTCTTTTGACATCTTTGACCTAAAATAAGGTGAAGCTTGAGTGATCAGAAGCTTGTGAAAAAGGTTTTTATGAATTGAAATATAACCTTACCTCCGCCCCGGTGTTGACCTTACCAGAGGGTAATGATGGCTTTGTAGTGTATTGTGATACTTCCCGAGTGGGCTTGGGATGTATCCTCATGCATCATGGTAAGGTGATAGCTTATGCTTCTAGGAAACTCAAAGTTCATGAGAAGAATTATCCAACTCATGACCTTGAGTTAGCTGTTATAGTTTTTGCTTTGAATATGGAGACATTATTTGTATGGTGTGTATGATGATGTGTTTACTGACAATAAAAATCTTCAATATGTGTTTACACAAAAGGAGTTGAATCACCGACAAAGAAGATGGTTAAAACTTTTGAAGTATTACGACGTGAGTGTCCTTTACCACATTGGCAAGACCAATGTGGTTAAGGATTCTGAGTGGTATGACTATGGGTAGTGTGTCTCATGTGTAAGAAGATAAGAAAGAACTAGTGAAAGATGTTCATAGGTTGGCTCGATTAGGTGTTCAGTTAGAAAATTCTTCAAATGGTGGATTTATGGTCCATCATAACTCTGACTCATAATTGGTGGTTAAGGTGAAGTCTAAGCAACACCTTGATCCTCTATTGATGGAGTAGAAAAAGGAATCGGTACTTGGTAAGCTTAATGAGTCATTCTCCTCGGGGGGGATGGTGTTCTTACGTACCAAGGGAGATTATGTGTACCTGATGTTGAGGATTTGAGAAATCAAATTCTAAAAGAAGCTTATGGTTCTCGCTATTCTATACATCCGAGTAACACCAAATTGTATCATGACCTTAGAGAAATCTATTGGTGGGATGGTTTAAATAGGGACATAGCAGAGTTTGTTGCTAGGTGTCCAAACTGCCAACAAGTTAAAGTTGAGCATTTTAATCGGGTGGTTTAACCCAAATCATGGATTATCCTACTTGGAAGTTGGAAGCCAATCAATATGGACTTTGTAGTTGGGTTGCTATTCAAACAAGTATTCTTTCATCTCTCTCAAGAACGCTCTCTTTTCCAAATCCCATTGAAGAACAAGAAGAGCTTAAGGAAGAAGACGAAGACTTCAAGCTTTTCATCCAATTTTTGTGGATTCATCATCTATAAGGTATGGTTTTTTCACTATTGAGATTCCTTCCCCCAATATGTCCTTTGAAAGATAAGTTTTCAAGAAATTCAAATACTAGGGTTTTTACTCTAAAAATTGGATTTTCTTCCTAACTCGCGATTTATGATACTCGATGAGAAGTAATTGTTTTCCATGGTTAATAATGCATGTATTGTTACATGTTGGACTTTTAATGATAGATTTTCGTGTAAAGCATGTTTATTATCAGTTTGATGGTTTCAAATGGGTTATACCTACTACTAGATGACATGTAAACGTAGGGATTGGAAGTTAGAATAGAATGAACTCTTAAATGACTCTTTCCCCTATACTACATTATGCATTGATCTTGTATATGATTTGAAGAGGTTTTCTTGATTATGCTATTGATTATTTCACTATGTTATGGTTGTGAATGTTGTAAGTTGAACGTAAAATCTTGAATAAGGAGCTTGGAAGCGAGAGGTAAGTCTTCTAAAGTCCTGATTACTCTACAATGTTTATGTTAGCCTATAAATAATGATACTATGTTATAAGACTATGTATGATTTTTCTATGTGTATATGTTGGGCTATGAACATGTTAATTATGAGATCATGATAAGAATAAGATAATAGAAGTTATGATATTCTCTTGTATGCTTTACACAAGATGATTATGCTATGTTAATCTCACACAAGAAGGGTTACGCTGAAAGAAAATTCTCATCTAATCCTACAAATCTCATGACCATGTTTATATAAGGAGTTAATCTCCTATGATCTATAATAAGTTTATGATAAAAGATAACTTAAAGATTATTCAAGAAATGGACTTAAGCTAAGCACCGATGAACTAGATATGAGAGGTATCCCTTCCCTAGTTGAAAAGGTAGGTTCATAATGACTCTCGTGATATAGAGGCTTCCATGTAATGTGGAAATATGGGTCTCTGATACATCTCATGACCATGTTTATATAAGGAGTTAATATCCTATGACCTATGATAAGTTTATGATAAAAGACAACTTAAAGGTTATCCAAGGAAGGGACTTAACCTAAGCACCGATGAACTAGATATGAGAGGTGTCCCTTCCCTAGTTGGAAAGGTAGGTTCATAATGAATCTCGTGAGGTAGAGGGTGCCATGTAATGTGGAACTATGGGTGTCTGATACATCTCCTAGTTGTTGAACTATGTTTCCACCATAGGATACTATCGAGTGGATCCACCTAGAAAGCTATGTCATGTTTGGTTCTACTTTTTCCGGTAGACCACCTCCTTTAGGTGTGGGGTTTTATGACAACAGATTCCATGTTTATCTCACATGGTGTATGTTAGTTAAGGTGTATGTTCCCTTATGTAAAATGAAAGACAAGTAAATGGATGTTGACTAGGGTGACTTGAGGAGTCTACTTAGTATAGATAGGGGTATGGGAAGGTAGGAGTATGGGACTCTACCTAGACATTGCACAAGTTGACTATAAGGGAAGTCCTAGGAGGTTGTCTTATGTAATATGATAACATAAAAGATATATGTCTATGATACATGCTTTTACTCTTATATGATGTTGGTCATTATGATGAATATGCTATCGGGTTATAATATTATACGAGGTGATGACTACTTATGTTACAAGTTTTATGAATCAAAGCTTTGCTCATGGTCTCCTATCATCTACTTGGTTGTGTGAGGTTATAGGGCTTCACATGACCATTGCACTTGTAGGTTGGGGATGGGATAATTGGTATATTTTGTATGTTATGTTTATATAATCTATGGATTATGAAATGTTAACATGACTCTGTGATAATATGTCTTTGATTATGATCATGCTTTATGTTGATGAAATCCTTAACTTGTACATTTTCTATGGTATATGGATTGAAGACATTCATATGACTTAGCATGCTTTCCAAAGAAATAATAAATGATCTTTTTCATGCATGTCCTTAAATCTTATGTGCATATACCCATACTTAGTACATGTGGCGTACTAACCCCATTACTTTATATTACTACAATTGTAGGTTCCGAACATTGAAGTTTAAGAAGGTCGATTGAATAAGCTTAGAACTCTTTCTCCAAGTCTTGGTAGGTCCTCTTGTTCGGGGATGCTATCTTTTCATATTCCATCTTATGAAGACTTAAGTAATTATTAAGAATACTCTATTTCCATTTATGTTCTTTGGATTCTTCTGTATTATGGCCTATATGGCATATTGAATATTCATTTGTTATGTCCAGATTTGCGCTCTTAGATGGTTTTATGCATGTGAGACAAAGTTTTAGAATATCGTATGTTGTTACGAATCTTAAGTATGAAGTATAAGTATACTTAAAAGAACTATGTTAAAGTTTTTAATCTTCCGCAAATTTTAAGTGATGAGATGTTATGAGGAACGCTAAGATTCTTGTATGAGTCCTCTGAGAGGACGACGACGTCGGTCACATTTGGGGTGTACTCGCCGGGTGTGACAAGTCACCACAACTCAACCCCTTTTATACTCACTCATGTTAATGATCTTTTTCTCGTCACCACTCATGTGTCCTGAATCAATAATCCAATCATTTTCATAATCAACCAATTTCTCACTCAAAATTGGAAGTGCAATCTCCTCTTCTTTGTTAGAGTGATCGGTGACAAGCTCCTCTTATTGATTAGTTTCTTCAACTGCATAAGAGGTCTCATAATCCTGAACTTCTTCTTCACCTTTCTTATTTTTAGTAGAAGTTGCTACATTACCTTTAGCTTTCTTGTACCAGCAGTAACTCGTATAATGTCCTCTCTTTACACAATTGTAGATCTTCTGCATTTCCCTGTTGTTGAAGCCTTTCACCTACTTGTTTTATTGTTGAGTTATTTGATGTTGGATCTCTTGGTCTCCCCCTGGACGTGAGCTTCTCTTCCCATCTGTTTTTTGATAGGCTTGCCTTTTGCTGAAGAGCGCTTTATCTTCGTCTTTTATAGTAAGACTTGATAATGACTTCTCCAATCTTCTTCATTTCCCAACATATTTTCCAACTCAGATAATGTTGGTTCTGTGGCCCACCCTCTTGTGGTTCTGATTATGATTTTGTACTCAGGACTTAGACCATGAACAATAATTCTCCTCATTCTTGTCTCTGTGATAACATTCTTTGGATCTAATTTTGATATTTCATCACATAAATATTATACCTTAGAGAAGTATTGACTGATTGTCATATTCCATTGAGAGATCGAAAAAATCTCACTTTTAAGCCTTTGTAATCTCGCATCATTATTCTTTGTAAAAATCGTTGCCAAGGTGTCCAAGCTTCTTTGGGAGTCTTGGCATTCTTAATTTGTAATAACTCATCCTCGATGGTTACAGTGAGAGCATACATGGACTTTCCAGCTTTGACCTTCAATCATTTTGCTGCTTCAACATCTGTTAGTGGTGTGGTGTCTAATCCACTAATGATATCCCATAATTCCTGAGCGAGAAAGTAATATTGCATTCATGTGCTCCATGATCCGTAGTTGCTTGTGTTGAGCTTCTCAAAGCTATTGAGAGTGCTTTCGAAGTCTGCCATTGATAAGTATATCGCAACTTGTAGCCTCTGACAATAGCTTGTAGGATCTTATTTAAGTTCCTTCCTTGCTCTAATCCACTAGGCTATGATACCACTTGTTGAATATCTTTGGATGTGGAGACTACGGGTACTATCGATTTCTCACAACTTGAATCTTATTATATCAAAATAAGGACTCTCTTCGGTCTTACAATCTTGATCACACTTGTTGTTTGCTTCAGCAACATTCTTTACTTGAGCACTCACTCTTGCTTGCGCTCTTACTTTCTTACTTGGTTTGTTATCTTGTTTGATTTTCTTTATTTATTTGTTGGTTACTACACAAATGGACCACCTTTATTTATATATGGTAATGGAAGAATCTAGAGAGATACATACTACTCTCTTCTAGATTATTCCTAACAATCTTTTTCTAGGCCTATCTTTTCTAAAACATTTCTACACTTTTCTACCTAGAAAAATCATTCTAGAGATCTTCCTTCAATACTCCATAATTTCGGAATATTCTAGATTTTTATTTGAACTAATCTTAAGTAATAATTAAGTTGGTCATGAATTTTTAACATAATAATGTTAATCTTTCAAGTTATTTGGCTGAATCTTGAACTTATGTTTGTACGAATATGTAATTTCTTTACAAGTATGAGAATATCATTTTTAATTTCTTTCTATCTAACTCTGTGATTTATGAATTTTTTAGCCTAGCCTAAATCGATTTGACAGTATCTCGTTTCTTCTTGTTTAATTTCCTAGTCAATCGTTGATGCCTACCCGTATTTCCTTATTTTCTTCCGTCTTCAGCCTTCGAGGTTAAATCTCAATTTTGTTAATGGTTAATGTTCCAGGGGCAATGAAAAATGCAAATTGAGCCCCTCTTTTAGTTTTTTTATTCTAGGTTTATTGTGCCTACTAGTTGTTTTGTTCAGTGTGAGCTAAATATGTAATAGTGAGATGCAATATAAGGTGAACTTGTGACTTCTTTAAAGCATTAGCCTTTCCTTGCAATAGAACTACTGGTAGACTTCATATGATTTAGAGTAAATGTTGATTGTTGGCATTGCCGATGCTGATTTTGATGCTGGTGTTGATACACTAATACTTGGGGGTGGTTTCCTGGTTAAGGAACATACAGTCTGAAATTTGGTGCTTGAGAGATTTCGTATTATAAGTGTTTGGTTCTGCCTGATTTCGTATTCTAAGTTAAAATTTTACACTAAACTCTTATCTTTTACAAAAACACCCCCTGTTAGTTTTTGCGTAAAATTACATAATTTTTACATGAATATGAATGTGATGATATGTTTATTGATGAAAATGAAGAACAATCGACTCAGGGTAACAGAGTCATGTGATTTGTCTACTTCACGATGTATGAAATGATACTTGTTGCACTCACTCAAAGATACCACATTGCTAATGTCATGACACTACTTGTTATTAGTAGCAGCAAATATCGGATTGACTTTGTAAGACCTCGAAAATAACTTAGGTGAAATATAGTCTAACATGTTGGTATTGATTGTCTAATGTCATAAATAAGTCTATAATATCGTATTGAGGCAATGTCTAAGAGTTTAGGTGCATTGGAAGTCAAACGTCAAGGGACAACCAAGACGTTCAACGACTAAGTCACCTATGTGCCTCATATGTGGTTTTATGTCTTTATGTGCGACTCATGAGATTATAAGGTCTTTAAGTGATTTATTATAGTGTATAGGCAGTGTGTCAAGTTTCATGAAGTTTGGAGGTCAAACGTCCAAGAACGTCCATGAAGTTCGAAAGGTTTGCCTTGAAATGACCTTGTGTGTCTAAGCATGTTTCGTCGAGTTTTACGTGTTCGTTTTGGATGAAATTCATTTGAGAGGTTGTAAACTCATATACTATATTTTTGGGTTGGAAACGTCGGGGAAAACATCCCCAAGGAACATCCAAGGGTCCTTGAGGAAGGACCCAAAGTTGGTGCCAAGACTGCCCAGGATAGCCCAACCAACGGTTGGCAATCGACGCCCAGTAGGTCAGTCAACGCCCCGTTGGTGGTGTCTTGTCGATTGGGATTTATTTTTGGGATAGTAGAGGCCAAAAAAAATCCTCATTCCCAGACCACGGACCAATAGGACGGTCCCTTGCTCAACGGATGGGCCATCGATGACCCTTCCGTCTGTGAAGCAGTCCTGCCTACAGTTCACTGCCAAGTGAGGGGTGAACTAGTAAATTCACCCCACTTCCAAATAAGAGTAATTCAGGTTCCTTAAGGGTATTTTGGGTATTTTAAATGTGTATACAAGTCTTTAACACTTAGAAGATTTCATTCTTCTAAATCAAAACCCCATAATCCCTTAGAAACTCCCTTAAGACTCCATTGAAGCCAAAAGTCAAGGAAGAGCTTGGATTGTTGAATTGAGTGTAGATTATTCATTAAATTGAATAATTAGAATCATTGAGGTATGGGTTTTTATCCTTGAAACTCTCTTCATCAAGGAGCCCGACTTTCAAAGATGTTTTCCAAAGTTATCAAAGTTGAACTTGACCAATTTCATGATATTTTATGGGTTCTTGCATTAATGATTTTTGAGCATTTATTATGGATTAAATTTCTATTGTGTATATGATTTCAACCTAAATAACCTATGAACCCATGTAATTGATGAACCCTAGTTTTTGACTAAGTTATGGGTTACTTGATATTGGTCTAATATTTATGAATTATGGTGTAGATCTTTATCGGGTGTTTAATGATGTAATAATTGTATTCAATTGATATATAGGGTATATTATATTGATGAATTTAGATTGAATTTGTCTAGTTTCATTGATTATTATAGTTTTCATGTTGAATTGATGTTCATTGGCATTGGTAAGGGCCTTGTGGCATTGAGTTATATGATTTAGCATAGAATTGAGGTGTTGAGGATAGAATGGTGGTACACTTCCCTATTTCCTTTATTTTGATGTTATTTATACTTCAATTATGTTGTGATTGGTATGGTCCACTTATGGTGACGTAGTTATGTCTTGTACTTGCAATTGATGTGTCCTTGTCGGCGTAACTTTATGTATTATGATGATCATGGCCTTGTTGGTAACTACTTGAAGTAATGTGGCTATTTGTGTAGTTGATTATGTAAAGCATGACAATATCTATCTACATATGAAGTCATATATGTGTTCTTCTATTAATGCTAATTAGGTGATCATGTTACACTATGACTTTGTCCTTGTGTGTATAGTCTTAGGGTAGATTCTTGGTTATTCGTACTTGACTATATGAGTCTAGAATGCTAACGTTGATGATATTATGATAGTATATGTATTGACTTAAAGATGGTAATAGTTAAATCTATGTGCTTCTAGACTGACATGTAATGTGTGTTAAGGTGAAGTATGTGGTGTCTTGTCTTGGTTGACTTGTGTCCCTTACTTGATGTACATATGCATAGTCTTGTATGTATGAATGACATGAGACCTTAAATGATGTTAAGAGAATTCTTTATGTGAAAACCTTGACCTAGTGGTAAGGTTATGAATGTTAAAGTAGAAAGCCATAATGGTATCCTTCAAAGTAAAGGAATGATGGACTTAAGATTGATTGTCTGGAACAACATCATATCAAACCTTAGGGAAGTCACAATGATCTTTTTGTCGCCATTGTAAGGTAACCCTAATGGACCTCTTTGGTAGGGTAAATGTAATTGGGTTATGAACTAGATATGGAACCCCTTTTAGATGAACCTTAATGTGAATTACTCTATGAGAACAAAGGCTAGCATCGAGTGAGTATGGTAAGGGAAGTAGCTTTACTCAAACAATCAGTCTAGAATACAAAGAATGCCTTCATATTCCTTAACCTTGTGTCTACATGGGATTGTCTAAGTTCTACCATTGCCAAGTAGAACAACCTCATCGGAGTAGGATAGAACTCTGATTTTATGTCTTGCTATCATGGTCTATGTTGTTTATTACCTATTCTCATCATGGGATACTTACTAGCACTAGAGAAGTTCTATGAAGTTTAGGTGGTGCTATGAGACGCTATCTAGATAATGCACAATGGACTTTGAAGGTGTTAATTGGAGTCCCTAGGTCTTGTCTAAGTTCATTATTTGAATGCCCTTTATGTGATCATGTAAACGAATGAGTATCTAATCTAAAGTGACTTAAGAATTCCTTAGTTAAAGTGTGAAGAGGGCATATGGGATGATTTTTTCATGTCTTACCTAGGGAAGTCTTGAGAATGATAGGGAAGATGGTTGGTGTTGTAGACATGATCTTTAAGCCTTTGGTAGTCTTAAAGATTTCTTAGGTAATCTTGAAGAGGTCAATCATGGAAGTTATCTTCTTTATCTACTTAAGTAGGTCTTTTGATAGCCTTTGGAAGGAGAATGTCATATCATCTTTATGTTGGTGTATTAAGTGAGCATGATTCTATCGTAGGTGGTCTATAGGATCTCTTGAGTGTGTGTGTAAGGGATTGTATGGGAGATTGCTTCAAACTCACTCAAGTGAGACTTAGAATCACCTTTGGTAAAAGAATCTCATGTTCATATGTTGATGTCTTGTAAGTGTGTATGTGACTCATCATAAGTAGTCTTGAGGATCATTTAGGTATGCCTATAGAGGTTGTATAGGAGGTCTCTCTTGGTTTTACTTAAGTGAATCTTAAGATAGCTTTAAGTGGTATAATTACTTACTAGACACTGCAATGAGTTCTGGTTACTGTCAAGTGACTTCAAAATTTATGATATTTGGCTAAATGTTGTATTATGTGATTCTATGTTGATAAATGTTGTTCTTATGATTATAATATGATTTTTAAAATAAATACGCATATTTCCAATAAATTCCCATTTTCATGATTTTTATGCATTATGTCATACTTTGTACATGTGGTTGTAATAATCCATGATTTTTATCTATCTACATAGTTTTCGGTAGGTGGGGGCATTTGGGAAGTGAGACTTGGACCGTAGAATCCTTCAAGAGAAGTTGAAGTATGTCTTCATTTGACTCGAGGGCATATATGTCTTTTATGTTTTCTATTTGAATTATTGTAATACACTAAGCGGTCGTTTGGTAGGGAGTATTAGGAGAAATAGTCCAAGTATTATATGTGGTATTATTTAATATTATGTTTGGTAGGAATTTTTTGTCTATGTATTATCAATCTAGGGATTACTTATGCACTCAACATGGTATTAGAGGGTGTATAACTAACACCTTCCATTTGGTGGTAGTATCTCTAATACGATTGGATTATTCTAGGTAAAGACAAAAATACCCCCTCAAATCCTTTTAATATTTTAGTTATTTTTTTGGTTAATATTTTATATTTTATATTTATACTACTAAATTTTTTAAATAAATTAACTTACAGATTTTATTATTTAAATATAATTTCTTGTTTCTAATATATGAGTTATTTAATCTATTTATTATTAATATAAAATATTATAATCCGACTAATATGCTAATGTTGATGTATGAATTTAAGAACAATTCATAAGTAAAATATTGCCTCTTAGCGAAAATCCATTAAACATTACACAAGTAGTCTAAAACAAGAGCATATTTATATATACACTCACACACACACATCTTGAGTATAAAAATAGTTTTATTTTTTTTGCTATCTTTATTTTATATTTTTATTTTATTTTATGATAAAGAGTTTTTTTAAAATTTATTGATACAAAACAAAGTTCAATAAATTTTCTCTATAAATCATTATAGTTGTATGACCTTTTGAGATATTAACTCTAATTTATTAAGATGACAATTATTTACTCTCAAATTGTTTAAGTGAGAAAATAGTGAACATGAGAATAAAAATTTTATTCTCCTAGCTAGTTAAAAATGTTACGAAAAATAATATTCTCCATTAATTATCTACCTTGACTCAATTACATGTAACAGAAAATTTCATAATAACTCTAGGATATAATTGGAAAGAACTTTTTTTGTAAACAATTAAACCACATACAAAAGTAGGTAAGAAACAATGAACCAAAAACTTGACAAAAATAATCTCTGTGTTACTAATCCCTGCATTACCAATCTCTGCATTACTAATCCCTGCATTATTGATCTTTGTACAAAACGACCCCTAAGTATTTCTATATTTGTATTGTGTAAGGGTCGTGTCCCAAGTATTCTCGTGTCTTAAGTTTGATGAGATCGAGACTTAGTACTTCTTATGATTTTATATGAAAGAGTTTTTTTAAAGAATATGATTTGTTTTGTGAAAAGTTTTAATTCCGCACTACTTTTCACTAGGTATATGCGATGAACGATATGTAAGGGCTTGTACACGACCTCCGAGAGGTCAAGTACGCCCCTAAACTTCTAGGGTGTGGTTTCGGGATGTGACAAGCTTGGTATCAGAGCATAGAATGTGAAAGTAGTATTAGGAATTGAAAAACTCATCAAGTCACGTCTACTAGAGTCTCGACCATCGGTGTGAGCCACGACACATCTATGGGCGAGAGTCTATAGGACACTACAGTTTCCCTTCTTTTCTATTCCTATGTCTTGCCGTAGAGTAAAAGTTTGTAAGTTTTCTATTCTTATGGTTTTACTTGTATTTCTAGGAAGATAAATACGAGAAGGACACCGGCTAGGAGAGTTGAGGAGAATGACGTGCATGAGGATGTGCATGAAGAGATTCCTCCTCGAGTTGAGCAAGTTTTTTCAAGATTGACAAGGATTCCAAGGGGCTCAAGTGCCTCCCCAAGGTGATCATGTCCCTAATGTGGAAGGAGGTAATGAGGTTCTAGAGGTTCACCCGGAGTTGAGTAACAGGGATATTAGAGAATCTTTGCTTACTTAAGCCCGAGCTGTAACTATTCAAGTGAATTTGAGTATGATGCCTAGGGTGAATGTTGTGGAGAACACTACGATGATGGAGTGTATAAGGTGTTGAGTGCTATGTTGGTTACATCTTGGGAGAAGGAGGAGTTGGCTTCGTATCAATTGAGGGATGTTTCTCAAATATGGTACAATCAATAGAAGTATAATAGGCTGGAGGAGTCGGAACCTATTGAGTGGGAAGAATTTAAGAAAGCTTTTCTTGGTAAGTACTTTCCTCCTGAGAGGAGGGAAGTTAAGGTGGAGGAGTTTATCAATATCAAGAAAGGAAATATGAGTGTTAAGGAATATCTTTGAAGTTCTGTATGTTTTCTAGATATGCCCGATCTCTTGTGTCAAATCCAAGGATGAAATGAGTCACTTTGTGATGGGTGTCACTAACTTAGTGAGGGAGGAATGTCGTACAACGATGCTACATGATGATATGACCTTAGCTAGACTCATGGTGTATGCACAATAAATTGAAGAGTCTAAACATAGGAGGATGGCTAGAAGCTTGAAAAGGAGTGGTTCTAGTGATCAAGGGCAACCTAGGTTCGAAGAGAGGGCTCAAACTCAATATGGACCTATTGCTAAGGTGAAATTGGAGAAAAAAGGTGGGTCTCAAAATGTCAAGCCTACAAATGTAACTTGTGGCAAGAAACATTATGTTGAATTTCTATTGGGTACCGGGAGTTTCTATGGTTGTGTTAAGGAAGGACACAAGGTGAGAGATTCTCCTACCATTGCTTCTAGAGGATGAGAGGGTAAGCAAGTTGCTCCTAGTGTTCCAAAGAACGATGCTCCAACAAAGAGGTGTTTCTATGCACTCCGGACTAGAGAAGAGAAGCCGGATGATGGTTATGATGATGAGGTAAGTCCGTGTTTCTCTTTTTAGTGATATGAGTTCCTTCTGAGTGGGGGAGTATGGTTAGTAGATTGGGATAGAAAGTCCTAGAAGCATGTTGCATGTGCAGGGTGTTTAGGAGTTTGGTTGAAATTGAATTTCATTCACTTCTTGCATTATGTGTTTATAAAGACATGATTATGTTGTAAGATATTTTTATATGATGTTACCTTGAATGTAGAATGTTCCTATCATGAATTGCCTAAAAGTTGCATTTTTGAAAAATAATTGTTGAATTCATTGTAAGGGTACTACCAGTTCACTATGAAGATTTCAAAAAATGGACTAATTGATTCTTTGGTATAAATTTATTGTAATATGGTTACAAATTATGTATAAAAGCATGATATTGAATATAAAATGAGTTTTTACTTTTTGGAGTGCAGCATGTGAGTTTTGTAGAATAATGAGTTATAAAATTGTCTTCTAGTTTCTTGTTGTGTTGTGAATCTCTTGACTATGTGCAATTGATGTTTTCTTATTGATTATGTGTTATATGGTATGGTTTTGAGATTCTAGTTGAATCTCTATTCTTGGAAGTGTTCGGAGATTGGCAAGTGTCATGCGAGGACGAATGTTGTCCCAGTGAGGGAGATGGTAAGACCTCGAAAATGACTTAGGTGAAATAGAGACTAACATGTTGGTATTGATGGCATAAGGACCTAAATAGGTCTATAATATGGTATTGAGTCAGTGTCTAAGAGTTTAGGTGCATTGGAAGTCAAACGTCAAGGGACGACAAAGACGTTCGACGACTAAGTCACCTATTTGCCTCATATCTGTTTCATGTGTGTATGTGTGATTAATGAGTTTATAAGGTCCTTAAATGAGTTACTATAGTGTATATAGGCCGTGTGTCAAGCTTTGTGATGTTTGGAGGTCAAACATCCAAGAACGTCCATAACGTTCGAAAGGTTTGCCTTCAAACGACCTTGTGTGTCTAAGCATGTTTCGTCGAGTTTTACGTGTTTGTTTTAGATGAAATTCATGTGAGAGGTACTAAAATCATATAAGAGAATGATTCCATTTGGAAAGTCCAGGAAAACATTCCCAAGGACCATCTAAGTGTCCTTAAGGAAGGACCTAAAGTTGGTGCCAAGACTACCCAGGACAGCCCAATCCGAAATTAGCCCTAAAATTCTAGGGTGTGGGTAATACAAACTTATGGTTAGTTTGATAGCTTTCAAAACTTAAAGGTATAAATAACATTTTTTTTAAAAGGTGAAATATTTCCCAAATAATATGGCCAAACACATGGTAAAATTTCACCCGAATTTTCACCCAAATAATATTTTCCAAAAATATTTACGAGTCTATGGTCAAATTCTAGATTAAGCTTAGCAAACAAATTATCACCTTATTTTGGAGCGAAGTGTGAATACTAGATGGACACAAATCCATCTTGCAAGAAAATCAATTTTGTCATCAATAGTCAACTAGTGTTGGTTGTTATGCTTAATAAACACATTATGACCTAATTTAAAGCTAAGTGTCAACATTAGATGGACACAAATCGATCTTGCAAGAAAATTAATTTTGTAAATCAACTAGTGTTGCTACTTATGTTAAACAAACACATTATCACCTAATTTAAAGACAAACAAATTATCACAAAATTAAATCGAAGTATTTATACTAGATGGACACAAACACATTATAAAGAACATTTGTACTTGAACTTTAAGAATTCAAAAGCATCAAACCTCATCTCCTACTTTGATGAAAGAAGCAATATTGTCTTGTAACAACATATTTAGATGTTGAGCTTCCTCAATAGCCTAGTACGAGAACGATCAATTTAAAGTTTCTCCAGTGATCATTATAGAGAGATTTCAGTGATTATAACATTCAAGAATGACTCAATTTTTGAATCAATAAGTACCTAAAATTGATCATACATTAATGGTTCTAGACTATGTTTTTGCAAATTCTTCATTCTTCGGAAAAAAATTTGTATAGTATTTTCTATTTTTAAAACTTTGTGTAGTTAAACTTGCAAAAGTTGGTAATCCTAGTTCACTTAAACCTCTTCACTAAATTCTTTTTCTCAAATATACTTTACTTGAATTTTGTAGTTATTATCATTTAAGTTAATAAAGTTAATTATTTTGTCATTTATCTTATATTCTCCTTTTTGTGAATTACTGTAAATTGTTGGAGCATTATTTGGCCTTCTTCTATAATATGCTTAAAAATTAATGTCGGTCCTGTTGTGGTAAATCTTACTCCTAGTTCTATTTCTTTCTACTAAGCGAAGTTTAAATCTATGTTGCTCGGATTCCTTAAAAATGTCAATCCGTGCGTAACGAATTTATCAAAAGTAGTGTATTTTTGAGAAATCCAAGACGGGTGTGGCATCAAAAGTAAAGAGTCTGCTCAACTAAGATTTAAAGCACTCTATAGCCTTAGGTATATCTGAATGGCTAACCAACAAGCTTTCCTCTGTGTTCTTGACCGTGCAGTGGAAACTTGTTTTAGTCATTCCTTCCCGTCTTCACTAAAATAAAAAATATAACTGCAATTTAACAATACTAACTTTAAATTTCCTCTCCCATTTGTTATACTTTAACTAGTCATCAAACCATAGGACAAAGAAATGTATCTAAAAATGGTTTTTCAAAATTTTAAAACTTATCCAAGTTTGCTGCTGTCACCATCTGCTGCTGCCGATGTCTTTTGCTGCTTGAGAGACTATGATCTGTAGCATTATGATAAGAACAAGGTTTCCAGATTTCTACCCCAACAGGATCGAGACCTCTGTCATCCTCGTGGATAGAGGCTGAGACCCCATTCTGAACCAAATCACTGTAGATTTGCAGCAGTGACTTTCTGAACGGTGTCAAATAATGACAAATTAACCGAGTGTACTCAATTGGCTCCGACTGGTCATATGTGAGAACAGTATTATCACCCCGCATGTGATGGATGTTCCTAATGTCGATCTGGTTGTAGATTCTCATCTTAAGTTGCATATATTCTTCTACAGTGTGCCCTTGCTGGTTCGGGTGGAAGGCACACACCTTTGAAGAGGTTTCATGCCCAAAGACTGAAGTTACTACCTCATGAGGTTTCCACTCAACATGTTCGTATAAAAAAGCGCACGACATAACCCTCTCTCCCACGCTATGTGTGAACTCGTAAGCCGAGATAGTGATCCACTTGTTTCCTCCTCTCAGATTGCCAAGAAATGGAGGCCTGTAGACGATTTTCTCGTCAATGCCTTCCCCAATTTCTCCAGGGTGAGTGTCATCGGGACCACCACTAGCTTCTTGCTCGCGGATAGAGTATATCCTGCGTATTTTTTGAAGTTTGGTGATCATTTCATGATGAAAATCTTTGTTTTTCTTTCTCATTTCGGCCATTATTTCCCTCATGTTAGTGAATTTCACCATCTCCACTGTCAATTCCTCATCAAGTGCCGCATTTCTGGCCAGCATATTTGTGGTTTCTGAATCTATCTCTTCTTCTCTTGCTTCCCTTTCCTGAATATTTAGTCGAAGCATATCCAACTTCTTGCTTAATTCCACTCTCTCTGCCTCAATGTCTTTATTCTTCTTCTTCATTTTTGACACCAAATCCTCATCCAGTGCCGTAGTCGTGATTTTGTAGACTGATGCCGCAATTCCGACCCTGAGTCTTTTGTCTTTAACCTCTTGAATTTCCTGTGTGATTTGTTCTATCTTTATCTGTAGCTCCTCTCATCTAAATTCCCTCTTGATACTCTTACCCTTTCCCACAACTGTGATTCTTCTTTACCTGAGTCGATAGATTACTATTTTAGGATTTGGGGTATGAGATGTGTTTTTTGAGTGATAAACTTAAGACTCAGAAAACTTTGGTCGGACATTTTGTAATAGTGCTTGTGTATATTTTCGGAAATTTCTGAAAAAGAGTGGGTTAACAATGCCCTCATTAAAAACAACATATCACATAAACATTTAAAAAACATATATAAAAATGCATGTGGCCCTTTGTGCCAAGTGTAGGCCTAGCGATCTGAAGGATGTATTGCATCATTTAAAACAGATTGTTGCATCCCCCAAAATAAACTTCACAAATAATCATAACGTTCGTTACAGAGTTTTAATCAAAATAGGGGTACATTTTCGGAAAGGGGAATACATTGGAAATACAAATAGAAAGCAATCCCACGCAGGGGAATTAGAAAGTTGACGATCCAGCTCCTTCTCTTGCTTTATCTACCTCTTCGCGGATGATGTACTTGCTTGTTACCACGTACGGATCGGCAAACACAACTTTGGAAGATGGACGCACGGCCCGGAGAGTGTCGATCTACTCATCCAAGGTTGTATCTAGACGCATCAAATAGGACCTCGCATCGGCTAATTCTTGTGACATCACAGCTAAGGCCCTCTGACTTTCAAATTCTCTTGATTGATACTCTTGCTCCTTTCGTTGAAATTCCTGTTCCCTTTGGTCCCATTCCTGCTAAAAATGATATGCGTGGATCTAGATCCTCTTCTATACATCTTTGATTTCCCGATCACTGTGTGGTGTCGGGTTGACTACACCACACAAATCATCATGCAACCATGTTTTGTATTCATCAACATACCCAACTTCGTATCTGTTTTGAGCAATACTTTCATTTATGTTGATGCGCGCGACCCATTCTTGGAGGATGATTTTGGCGAAAGGTATTTTAATGCACCCGTTGTAGTCAATGATGAAGGAGCTATTATCCCATTGAACAGGTGTGGTTTGTCTTCTACCGAATTGTCACATCACCATAGTTTGATTGTATGGTCACATTTCTCTAATGCCGGGAAGGACCAGAAAAGGATGTTTTGTCCCCACGAGCCGCTATCTTCTCTGACATAAAGTTCTACAGCATCCACTGTACGTCTTCTTCCCTTATGTCATAGAATACTTTTGCCCATGCATCCCTTGTGGTGTGAATTGGGAACCTGCGGATGCTTAGATGAAACTCGTAATTTTCAAGGGAACTCGTCTGGCTCGGTTTGGACAACTCTTGTTGCTGGGCGCCATATTTTTTACATAGATGATCTGTCATCCACCACTGTATCAAGATGTTGCACCCTTGGTGAAATTGGAATCAATTCTTACACAAACTCAGAGCTCGATTGATATCGACCAAAATGATTGGGGCCAAACTGTAGTGTTTCTTTGCTTCTTCTTCTTTTCCAATCTCTCGGAAGATGGTGTCTACTACCATCACAACCCGGGTATCGATCTCTTTTCCTTCATCCTGAAAGAACACCATCGTTCCTAAAAGTTATGTAGAGAATGCGATTGTCTTAGTTTGTCTCCAAGTACTACTATTATGGAACTCGTTTGAAAATAATCTTAAATAGTTGTCGTGCCCCTACCTTTCAAAAAATCTCACTAATGGTATATTTTGAGCATCCAACCAGTCTGCTTCACTAATAGTAACATGTCTTTAAAATTCTCACTAGTTGGCCTATCCGGTAGGAGGATGTGATTATTTAGATATTTTTTCCTCTTGCCACATTTTCCGATAGAGTCCAAACAATTCTTTATCTCTTCTATTGTTGGTGTTATTTCGACGTCTTCAAACCGGGAAACCATCATTTTATCATCCCAAAACCGAGTAATTATCTCGATAAACGTGGGACAAACCTTGAAGTATGTTATCGGAGGTAGGTGGCCCAAGCGAATCTATATTTCTCTCTTTTGACAGTCTTTGAGATTGTTCCACCACACACAAAAAATATCTGGTGTCTCGGTGACCATCTTGAAACTGAGAAACTGACTTGACATATAAAAAACATACAACTAGTTAGTTGTCACCCCCACCCCAAGATACAACAATCCGTCAAACACGCAAACATCCTTCTGATAGCACATATATATGGTAGTCCTATTGAGTCGTGGGCTCTTTGGAATCAGGGCATTCTTTCTAATGGGACCAACACTCCTTGGGTGTTGGGACATCTTAGGTCGATGCGCTACTTTCGGGATTTGGTTTCGCTCTATCTTAGTTTGACTAGGAGTGAGTTTTATTTTGTAGTGGAAAGGGTGACCGGAGCGGATTTCTGAGGCTGGGACAGTTAACGACCGTCGTTCTTAAGATGTCCCGAGAAAGATTTGGTTAACGAACGACTGCGAGCCCGGATAATCGTCCTTAAGATGATAAATAAAAATAATCATCATTTGATGGAAGATGTTATCCATGGAATGCAACAGTTTAAAGTGTGATAATTAAAATAAGTAAACAATTAGTTTTCACTTAACCAAACAATGTTAGTTTTAAAGTTAGAATCCTCCAAGTCCCCAGCAGAGTCGCCATTTCTGTTTTATATGTTTTCAGAAAATAATATTTTTATATATTAGTTTTGACTTTGTTAGAGTCGCCACTGAATATTGAGAAAATTAAGAAACTTATTCTTTCAATTTGACTAAAACAGGAAATCAAGTTGAAAGAGTTAAATAGGGGTTCGGGGATTCTCATTTATATTGTAGGAATATTTTTGGCACCTAAAATACTCGCAAACTTGCGATTATCCGACAACTAACTTATTTGGATAGAATGTCCTACCTTGAAATTAGTTTGAGTTTGAAAAATTATTTAGCTCTTGTTATAAGTGAAATGCTAGTCTATCTTCTAAGTGAACTATTTTAACTCGCAAAATTTATTTATTATTGTTTAAACCCAATTAGTCACGCTCGATTAATTAAGTGTTTAAAACAAAAATAACGTCTTGCGGAGATTTGGATTCCTTGAACCAAAAACTAGCAAAAATTAAATAGCAAATAATTAAGCAATAAAGAGAGAGAGAGAGAAAGAGGGAGAGAGAGAGAGAGAGTTGAGTTGAGTTGGGTCCAAATTCGGTTTTTGTCCGCCTAGATCGGTATTTGGACCGATTCATTTTGTACCTATTCTAGACTATTCTGATAATTAATAGTAAATATAGGAAAAGAAATACAACAAGGGCTTATGCCCAAAAATAACAAAATAAAAATTTCAAAATAAAAATTTGGACTCTTTCAAATCCTTCAATTTTCTCCTTTATCCTTCGATTCTTCCAACTCCGGAACCTGTACGCCGGTTTTATGGGTTGACTCGAGTAAACAGAACTTAAGCCTTGAGAGCTCTCTCGAAATGTGAGGGAAGAGGGGAGTTCATAGTGAAATCGGATGAATTTTACATGCACCATAAAATGAAAAGAAGACGTAAGCAAAGCTAAAAACGGAGTAGAAATAAATTAAAAAACAGTGATGTTTTAAAAGTAAGGCAAGGTCAAAAACTCTTTCATCCGGAGAGCTAACAACACGCTTATGAAAAGAACTAATCCAAGTGATTGCATGTCGATTAACAGATTAGGGGATAAATTATAGAAACAAACAGACCAAGATACTTCAAATTACATGATTGACTTTCTAACAAGAGTATAAGAGCAAGAGCAAACCTCAACTAAAAGAAAATAAAACAAAAGCAAAAATAATATTAAATTAACCTTCTAGATGAGTAAACCAAATAAAGAACACTACTATCATGACTGGCACCTATTTTGTTCTCTAGCATGAAATGACACAGCTTAACCAAATATGCATGAAAAGGAAAAGACTCACAGCGAAATAAATGAGAAGTGGGCAAATTTCCATATTTTCAAGCATTAAACAAAACTCTAAGAATACTAACGGCATGCGTAAGAGGCGAGCATAACATATTTATGTTGAAATCTGGCAAACACCTTACAAATTTATATCATGGTAAGGAAACTAATATGCTACTAAACACAAAGTTCAACGCAAACTAGATTATACCTTACAGATAACAAATTTAAAGAAACAATCAAACCATGCAAGCATTTCGAACATGAGGACTATAAACCAAATTAGTGGAACTTAGACACGAAACTATTCTTATGCGACATTAAAATCTATAGGTCAACAGGCTGTCTAGATGGACTTATTAAAAGGAGACGAACGACAATAAAACAGCCTGAATGCCGCCGGAGACCAACAACACACCAAATGTGACTTAAGCTTAAACGTAACCTATTCACGGCAAACTCATACTCATAGTAAGATATTCATGATAAACATAAATCTAACATTTTGTTTTGGAACCCCCCATTTAATCAAACAAACAAACAAATAATACTTCACACCATAATAGTTTGAGTCATAACAAGGTTTATTGAACTATTCTAGATGATCAAGAAGTCAATACCCTGATACTTAAGAAATCATATGAACAAAGCAAACAAGACCAGCAGACTCTAGCAAGGGACTTCGGAAAGGAAACAAATGGTCGGGACTCTCGGATGGAAAGGCAAAGAAACAGTAACACTAGAGGTAGCTCTAAAAAGCTTCGACTAAACCAAACACCAAATCAAATAAGAACAAGTTTATTATTTCAAAGCATCATAAGTCACCTAGTAGTTAAAAACAAGATAACCATGGATTTGAAGTTTTCAGACATCCAGAATATATTTTTTAAATTTTGAAGAAAAGTCTACGAGAATGTTATAATGCAGTATCATACCTTTCTCTAGGCAACAAACCGAGACGAGCAACCACGAGAATTTTCTGCCAAACCACAACTATGTTTTGCCGAAATTCGAAGAAAACTAGCAAACCAATACGACTCGAGAGAAGCTGAGAAAATGAAAATGCTTTCTCTGTTTTTAGCTGAAGGATTCTACCGCCTCCCTTCGAATTTTTTTTAATTTGTTCTCCTCTCTCCCCAGGGAGGAAAAGGGAGCTTTATAGAAGAAAAATAGGGTTCGAAATACGGGGGGAAAGGCCTCAAGAGAACTCAAGGCCCACAAAAATTTTCTCCAAAATTTTGTATTATATCCCCGAAAACAAGAATATTCCCAAACGATTCTCTCAATTGAACGGATAGAAATTCCGTGGAGGGCTCAGATTTATAGGGCGTCCTTGTTCAGCTATGTGTATTCATATCTAAGCAGGCAGGGATGCTATCGGTTCAGGCTTTTGCTGCTCTTCCTGGAAAACTCGTACGAAAATGGAAAAGGGGAAAGGCGAAAGGGACTACACGATTTGTGTCGCGTTTGGCTCATGACAAGAAATCTGGGCCTAATCCACTTTGCGCGTGATGGAGGTGGAGACACACAAGAGTTGGTTTGATATCCGCTGCACACCCTATTCTTCTGGGTTCCTCTCGCATTAAGAAGAGAAAGGAGAAGTGAAAAAGGGTCCATTTCTAAATGGATACTGAATCGGGTTGGGTTAGGAAAGGAGTTGGTAGTGTGACGGAGTTGGGTTTTTGAATTGTGGGTTGGGCCGATTCTGAAATGGGATTAACTGGAATTAAATGGGAGATGGATGGCTGAAAATTAAAATATAAGAAGCCCGAAATGGTTTGTCCAAATGGATTAAAATTGGTAACTAGGTGAGATGAATTAGTATAAATTAATTAAATATGCTTCTTAATTTTAACGAAATAAGATAATCGACTTAGTTATAGGATAATTAATCAAAGATGTAAACTATTATACGACAAAAGTAACTAGCAAAATATTAAAACAAAAATAAATCTTTCTTGAGACAACTTTCAAATAATCATAAAATGTACTAGACGTATATACAACTACTTACGGCACATATATTATCTAAAAATTATTAAAATTGACAAAATTATTTAAAATATGATGCAAACTTTATATTTTTTCTTAGAGTTTTATAACACTAATTATGTTAAATCGTTTGAAATTGAAGAAGCTCGAGTTGATTAATTTTTATGGCGGATGTCCAAAATTGGGTGTCAACACTAACTCCTAGCGTAGAATAAGTTAGGTGTGGTTCCAGATATGGTTGGAAAGTCCTTTGAATGATTTTTCCAACGCCTCCAAGTTTGCTTGATTTTGAGTTCGTATGAGTGAGTCATGCCCTTTGGAAATTGGGCTGTTCAAATAAGGAAAGTCCAAATCCGTATTTTAAGGGGTAGTTTGGTGTTTTCCTTTACCTATAATTTATTTCATTTTTGGTGATTAAGTTAGGGGTCTAAGTTGAACTATATCAATTTAAACTTTTACCAAAAGAGTTAGGGTTTTGAAAGAAGTGGAGAAAGGAGAAGGGCGCTTAAGATTCACCAAGATCGTTGAAGTAAATTGTGGATTTCATCGGGGGTGATTCCTAAAAAGGTATGTGAGTCTCTCATAATGTTGGGTTTGTTCGTACACATTCTAAGCATGTTTGATTCAGCATAATCTAGTTCTAAAACGATTGGATTTTGAATGTTCGTGTTAGTTGTTCTTGAATTACATTCCTTTTTTAACATGTGTTGGAGTTTATCAATGTCGTGAGGTAGAAAGTGTTGTTTCTTAATTTCATTGGGTTATATCCGTGTGTATATGATGTGGGTATATAAATCTAGAGTGAATTTGAGAAGTGGAATCAAATTAGAACGATTTAAGGTTAGAAAATGGGAGGAAATACTTGTCAAAAATTGACCTAGGGATAGGCTAGCGTAGTGCGCCCCCATAGCACCAAAAAGGCTGGGGCGGGGCGCCAGCAGTGTGCCAAGAAGGAGCCTCAGTCAAGTGACGCTAGCGCGACTCACCTCGAACACGATCGAATCGGTGTTTTTCACCACCTTTTGTAATTCAATCCGTTTAAGCCTTTATAAAGTGTTTTCTTCTTGATGATTCTAACTACTCTAAATGACTTCTAAACATATAGAAGTCATCCAGAAACACGAATTGCAACCTTGAATCCATAACTTCAAAATTCATGGAAAGTTAAGAGCCAAGTCTTTAAAGTTCTTAGAATCTTTTCAAGAAGTCTTCTACAAATGTTTTGAACTTTGTTTTGAGACTTAAAGATCAAGTTAAGTAAAGATTAAAGATAAGGAAGTTTATTTCAAGTCTCATACGTCTTTTAAATACGTTTTAACTTCATTCTATGACTTAATTTTGAGTTTAGTTCAGAGAAAGTGAAGTCTTTTCTTCAAAGAAGTATATGGGGGCTATGTATTTCCAAAGCAATATGAAAATTTTCACATTTAAAGAATAATGGAAACTGTGATTTTCAAAGAGCCTTCAGGCTAGTTTTCAAAAATGAGTAATATCTTTCTTAATGAAGCAAGCAGGGAAACTTAGATTTCCAAGGTAGCCTTTGAGCTAAGTTTTGAGCACTAATTGCAAACCACAGAATTAAAGTATGTTTTAAAACCATAAGAGCTTATATAATGATATTTTTGGGAGTAGTATTGAGGACCGATATGGGGGCGAGTTCAGATTACTTCCAGTCCCCATAAACAATGTAGTCACCATGGGTAGAAAAGGGTCATACTTTTTAGATGATTCATTAGTGCTTTTCAGCATAGACTAGTGGATCCACTTAGTATTTCAAGTTCTATACCAATGGAAAGGTATAGGATGACCCTGGAAGCGTGAGGCAAAATGGTGTATCATCACTATAGTTCTCAAGTGATGGTTGTCAGTTAGAGAAACTCCCACAGAAGTTAAATATATTTTATATACACAATTATTTGTATTTTTACATATATTTTAGAGTTATATTGTATCTTTGCATACATACAGAGTTTTCATCTTGTTTTAATCAACTTTCTTTATATTGCAGTTATTTTAAATTACTATATATTAAAATGAGTTCAGTCTTGTAGAGTTGAGTTGAGCTACGTAAGCTCTTCAGGTAACCTTTTCAAGACTATGTTAGTATTGTTTAGCGTTCCAACTTGCATACTCGTACATTCAATGTACTGATTCCAGTTGGCCTGCATCATATTTGATACAGACACAGGTGACGAAGATCGGCATCTAGTGCATCGTTGATCTAGCTGAGGACTCCACAGTCATTTGATGAGCCTCGTTGCATTCTGGAAGACTCTTTTACTTGCTTTCTAGTTTAGTCATAAGGATATTGGGGGGGGGGGTTTCCAACATCCATCTCAGTTTTAGAGTCTTCAAAGATAGACACTCAAATGTTAGTCCTTTGACTCTTTTCAGTATTATCTCTTATTGTTAAGACTTTGGTTTCCAGATTTGGCCAAGTTTGAATGTTTCAGTTTTAAAAAGATTCTCAGTTATTACATTCTTTCAGTTAAGTTAAGTTTATTGATTATTGTCTTCCGCTGAGTTAAGTAAGCCAGTATAAGGGTTCCCTCAAGGACAACAACGGTCTTCAAGTGCCGGTTGCGCCCAGTGTATAAGATCGGGGTATAACACACTAATTAACAGATTTCCCTAGGTCTCGCTGACTCCGATTTCGTACAACTCTGGACTAGGTCTAATTACTACGAAAAAGTTTTTTTGCCCCAATTCTTTTTTCATTGGCTTTTCCCAATGACGGAAGTCAGATCGTTACAATAGATATCAATTTACCCATCATTCGTCCCCGAGTGATAAGCAAGGAAGGACTAGCTAAATTAATGGTAGACTAATTCTCGAATCACTGAACAATAGGGAATACTTGCCTCGCATGTCCTTAGCCTTATTACGACCCGATTTTGAAATTTAAAGGTTTTGAAACCATTGTCACAACTTTGACAATTTATTTAAGTTTTTAGGAAAAATGACAATTTTAGGATTCGCCACATAATTTTTTATGAAAAATAAGAAAATCATTTTAAAGGGAATTTTTGAAATACAAATTTAAATAAACCAGAGTCGGGTAACGGTTTAAGAAATTCTCTAAGTAAGGATTTAGGCATCTTAGAGAATCTGCTAACTCGCGATTGACCGATGGATATGAAAAATCTTGTTTTAAAAAAAAACAAAAGTCTATTAATACTTAAACACTCATCTGATTCCACGTATGAAATAAGTCAAATGTTAAATGTCAAAATGATAATTTTAACTTTACATTTTAATCCGTGTCAAGTTTTTGAGTCAAAAAGTCAATACAATAACTTATGGACTTGAAAGTTAAATACAGACTATGAAGGAATATGAATTATTCTCAAGTTAGTTTTAAAAGTTTAGATTGCCTAACTTAAAAGAATTTGAAAAGTTTAAATACTTAAAGCAAAATGATTAAAAAAAATAGAAAACTTCCCCGACAATTCATCTTAATTAACAAAATAAAACGTTAAAACGTTAGTGATCATCAACCATATTAACAAGTAGAGTAAAGAACTAAATTAAAATAAATAAATGGATGAAAAGGTAATTTAGGCCCTTTCAGATTCCTGCTGCTTTAGATTTCCTCCCTTTGGGCTACAATCGCTGCTGTTGCCACTGGTTTGGGTTTAAACCCAATTTTGCTCTTCACTTTAGCTCTTTAGAGCTACTGTTACTTCTATTTTCTTGGGATTTTAACCCGATTAAAACATGTCTCCCTTTTCACGACTTCGATGGAGGTTCACTCAAGGAAAGAAAGATGCAAAAGAGGGGACTCCAATTGGACTCAGACAAGAAGGTTCATGCAAAGAAGATGAAGAAAATGATTAGCACAAGTGAAGTAAATAAGTAGGAGTGATACAAAATAAAACAACTCAATGCAGCAAACTGGTCAAATATTTGATAATTTAACAATAACCTATTCCTTGTTAACTAATTTAACACCAATATTGTCCATAAAAATAGAAGCACCAACTTTGTGCAACATAGAATAACTAAAACTTGAAAGAAAAATCATTGGACCTTCTAGGTAGATAACATGATCGATTGGATATTATATATCCCATCTAACAGAATGTCAAAAGGGTCTTAAGAAATCATAGCAAACTATTAAATGCAAGAGACTACTCATATGATTCACTTTTTTAAAATAGAGATAAATCTTTTCGGATTTTGAAATAAAAATGTATAAAACAGACCATAATTCCAGCAAGCAGACAGGCATATCAACAAGTTAATACAAAAATTCTATCTCAACCGATTCAAACATGGGTCCAAGTATGATGAGTTAAGGAAATTAGGATGCCTAAGGGTTGAGATCTTTCAATAATTCGGGCCTAACTCTTTGGGAAATGTTAAAGAACATCCCAAAACTTAAGCAATTTCTCCCTCAAACAGGCCCTCGGTTAGCATTGAAGCCAACGGGTTTGTTGCTTAACAAATCACTTAAGCAAGTTTCACAAAGAGGTAAGCAGAGATGACATTTCAGTAACAAGGACAGACTATCACAATGCATGAGATAGAAGCTCTAAAATCAATGTAAATAAACATAATACTACAGATCACCTTCTCGATATAGATGTACATATGAGTGATAAAACTAAGCACAGAACTGCAAGGCTACCAAAAGGCTTTCGTTGAGCAGCGAACTAAAACGACGAGTTGCGAAGACGACTCCACCACTTCTTTCAACTCAAAAAATCACAAAAAAATAAAATATTGAACCAAGAGTTTCCAATCTTTTAGGGGTACTCTCAGGTCTAAAAAATCTATCCCATGAACAGTGAAGAGAAGGCTCTTATAGCACCCAGAATCTCCAAATTTTTTAGAAGAAATGATGTAGAATTTTGAGAATTTTCAAAATCCCTTAACAGATAGGTATTTCCAATTGTTTAGTGTATGAATTTTAATGGATAGGCGTTGATTTTGAGCAAGGACGATCAAGGCACGCGAGATTTCGACACCTATACCATTCTCAAAACAATCTTGGTACGGAGAGAATAAGGGAGACAGAAGCCACGTGCGACGGATTTGGGGCTCGCGTTCACTGGGTTGCGGTTTGGGTCGCCGTGTTCGCATTTGGACTGGTTCGTAATTTTGATCACATTACTGGGTCGACATTCTGGATTTGCAGCATTTCGTCTCTGCTCTAGGTTTCATTGAGGAGGAAGAAGAATGTGTAAAGGGGTCTGGGTCGGGTATTGCATTGCTGCTGGGTTATTTTATTGGAGTTTGGGTCGATTCGGTTGAAGAGAAAGTGGGATGGATCATATGGAGGAATGGGCTGGGAAGGTTAATTGAAATTGGAACTTGGGTTCAAATTAGAAGTTGGCCCAAAGCTTGGTTTAAGGTGAAATAGGAGAAATATGTTAGATTTTAAATGAGTATTTGGTCAATGGATTAAAGTTAAAGAAAATTGAACTTAAGAATATAACCAAAGTCGAGCTTAATTAGTGATTCGGCTAAAAAGAACTTAATAAGACAAATTAATTAATGAGCTTCTTAATCTTAACGAAGCAAAATAATTAACTTAATTGTAAATTAAATAATTCAAAATATAAGTATTTTAACAAACTAAACCAATTAACCTACAAAGTAAAACTAAAATCTTTTTGAGACGATTTTGGAGAATTCATAAAAATATAATAGTTATATACGTAAATTATATAGAAACATTTATATTATTTAAAATTTATAAATGTGCCAAAAATAACTTTAAAATACATTGAAAAATATTTTAAGTTGTCTGAAGTCTATTATTTCAAATCGTTTGAAAAGCTTGAAAATTACTTTAATAGTGGAGGGCCAAAATTGGGTGTTAACACGCTTCCGGACATCAAAATCGAGAATTTCAAGTGGTTGTTATTCATACCGAAGGTCTTGTTTAAAAACACTGAGTCTGACCTTATGATATGATCCTCGTCCCCATCCAGCCAGTTGAATACCTATACATCCTCTTATACAATTCCTATATGAAGTCATCACGGAATAACACTAAAGGTTTTCAATGAAGAGTTCATACCAACCATTTTCATTCACTTGACGCTACATACTCTTCACATCCTTCCACTGAAGCCCACACTCTCAATACTAACAACAACCATAACCACTTCGACTACTTACCTAACCCTAAACCAATACTTTTTAATGGAAACCTTCCTTAGGTACTTAACATTTAACACTAATAAACTTTACAACTCAACCCAAGTCTAAGTCCTTTCAATTGCTCAATACCGGATACAATTTATCATTTCTCACATATCAAATTCGTACCTTGACAAAATATATCACCAAGAATATATATTTACAATGAAAAGTTTGAATTGTAAATTCAACTGTATAACACAATCCCCTTATCTATCAACATTAGCTTATACCTTGAAGATTTTTATAAATTCATGAATCTTTGTTTATCACTGATTGCCTCTCCGTTGATTTTACAATGTCTTTGGCTCAAAATTCAGTCGTACTCATTACTAAACTCAAAGAAAAAACAAATCACTTATCATCAAACTCGAGCTAATTTATGTACCCTAATTTCTCAAGTCCTTTCTAATAGATTTTAACCAATCTACCGACTTGTGACATTATTACCATACACACAGTAAAATGAATGAAATCAGGCGTCTTCTATGTTACAACCCTCAAAATAAATCAGGTTAAACTAGAGACTATCATGTGTATTATGAGTTAATAAGGTTTTAAAATGATGAATATAAACATTAAAAGTCAGTTTTTAGATTTTGGAAGTCAAACTTCTAAGAACGACCAAGACGTTTGGAAGCTAGTCCTTGTGTGTGATAGTATGGCTTTGCATGTTTTATGTGTTGTTTGGTGTCTAAAATGATAGAAGAGGACTCAAAAACCTACATGAAAATGTTTAGGGTCGAAACTAATGAGTACGAATCCCCAAATACCACCCTAAGGGTCCTTGAGGAGGACTCAAACCTTGGCAAGAAGCTGCCTAAAGCAACCCCAAACCACGACCATCAAACCATGTCCAGTGGTTCAATCGGTGCCCCGTCAATTGAGGGAGTGTATAAACACTTAGTGGTGGGATATTAGTCCCCAAATTTTGAGTCTCTAACCAAAACGACGCCCTAGAAGGACACCCCGTCGATCAAACGACGGGCAGTAGTTGGCAATTGTCGTTTGGGCCTGCAATTTTCCTGCAGGTCTCGGTCAAGGTGAGGGTGAATTAGGGAATTTACCCAATGTATTAATTAAGTCCTAGACGGTTATTTTGGGTATTTTTTGGTATTTTAAGTTAGTTAAGACTCTACACCCTAGACCTAGATCTCATTTTTCAAAATCAAAAACACTAAGATCAGAATAAGTTCTCTCTAGACTCCATTGAAGCTAGAACTCAAGGTGAAGCTTGGATTAAAGTTCTCCATTGATTTCTCTATCAATTTCGTTGGATTTATTCAATTAAGGTATGGTGATTGAATCCTTGGTTCATATATCATTCAAGGAGCCAATTCCAAAGGCTTTTCAAAAATCTTCAAAAACCTTGAAATCCTATTTTGAATTCTAAGCATAGGTACTTGCATGAAAAGGCTTAAATTGATGCTTATGAATTTATCAATGTTAGGTTGTGGTTAAGATTAAAAAAAACTTCATTAACCCATGTTTTCCTTGAATTCCTAATTTTGGCTCTAAAGTGGGTGAATTGATCATGGCTTAATCTAATTGAATTTATGTGTAGATTGTATTGGGCTATTGAATTATATATTGATTCATGTTAAATATTATTCATAGCTTGCCTTATAATGTTGATATCTATATTTAGTATTGATGGATCATTGATATGGATGAATTGTTGGCCTAGTCTTATGTATATTGCTATTGTAAAGATCTCTTGTTATGTGAATTTGTTCGAAAGGCTAAGGAATGGTGATTTTGGCTATAAGAAGGTGTTGATTTGACCTAATTCCTTTGTTTAGCATAGAATTGATATTGAATTTTTATTGATTGTTGTGGTCCATTTATGGTGGTGGTGTTTAATTATTATAATCGTTACTAACATAGCCTTGTTAGCATTACTATGTGAATTATGGTATGATCATGATAAGGTATATGTGAAGGTATAAAGTGAAGGCGCTCATGTGATGTTTATATGATCTTGTATGGGTGCTATAATGATATGATTGAATATGTTTCTTCTCTAGTTGTTGATATATGATGATCAAGGACTAGGAAGAGCCTTTATAGAATGAGATTGTATCTTGTATTTGTAGACTAGTCATCTCTACTTGGCACTTGTATTTTGATGAATGATGATATGAATGAAAGTCAAGGATAGGTAGACTTAGAGTATGTTCCCTTCCTTGAATGACTAAATGAGGTATTTTATAGTATGTCTTGAACCGGTAGACCTAAGCGTGGTGCCCCTTCTTGATGAGTCTAGAACCACAAGTGAATGTAAAGCCTTGAATAAGAAAAGGAAGTTAAAAATTTAAAATCTTGAATAAGAAAAGAAGGTTATGAATGTAAAACCTTAAATATGAAAGTAAGGTTAAGAATGTGAAACCTTGAATATGAAAAGAAGGTTAATAAGAAGCCTTGAAGTGAAAGACTGTAATGGTGTCCTTCTTGAGTGGAAACCATCTCTAAGGAAGTCATAAGAGCTATCCTAATAGTCCTTGGTTGTCAGCCCTAGTTGACCCATCCTTGGAAGAAAAAGTATAATGAGTTGGTAGGGCATAGTGATGGCACCTTCTCTATTACACCTAGGGAATGATTCATTCTATAAGAACAAAGGAAAAGCACCGAGTGGATATGCTTGTGGTAGTATCCCTACTTTAGATGAGACTATAGTTCAAAGAAGCCCTTGATATCCCTTAACCATGTGACAACATGAGATGATTACTAGTTCTACCTTTGGCAAGTAGAACACCTTCCACGGTGTGGGGTATTATGACACCGGATTTCATAACTAGCTAGTGTGGTCTATGTTGGTTATTGCCTATTCTCATCATATGGGATGTACACTCTATTTATTGGATAGGTTCTACAATGGGTAGGTAGTGGAATGGGATGCTATCTACACATTGCACGAGTAGGCTTTGAAGGTGCTAGGTGAGTTCCCTACTTCCTCCAAAACTATTATGTAACGTCATCTAATTGATTACTAGTATCTTAAATGACCCTAATGAATGAGGTATTATTAGTAAGAATGTTGAATTGAAACGTTCTTATCTAGGGTAGCTTTGGGGATCGCTTAGGTGTGCTTGAAGAGGGTGTATGGGCGGTCTCTTCATCTCTTACTCAAGTAAGTCTTACAGTAAATTTAGGTAGAGGGTCTAAAGTGATGAAAAGGTTACTTATTGAATATGGAATATATCTTATATGTGATTTTTGACTTGTACTATGTCTTTTAAACTGTTATAATGAAGGTTTCTATCAAAATAGCATGAAAGTATGGTTTAAAGAAAATGCCCATTTTTGCTTTGTTTCTTGCATGTTCACTATACTAAGTACATTCAATGTGATAATTCCATATGTTTCTATATTTCTAAAAGTGCAGGTGGCAAGTGAGGATTCACTTAGAAGTTGAAGCTTGGGAGAGAGCATTCTCTCAAGAAGCTTGGTATGTCCTCGTATGTTCGAGGACATGGCTTATGTTTAAGTTTGTTCTTTAAAAGACTCTGTAATAGACTATAGTTTCTTTTCAAATTGATTTAATGGATGTGAACCTATGATATTATGTGTGTCTAATATGGCGTACGATGAGGCTTAAATATTTCTTATATTCTATAAAGATTTGGACTATTATGATGAAAAGTTTTACTTCCGTTCTACTTTCTATATATATGCGATCAATGATGTCTAAGGGCTTGTATAAAACCTTTGAGAGGTCAAATACGACATGTAACTTCTAGAGTATACTCTTCGGTAATTACATTTGAACCCAAATTATCTACCCCTCTAAAGATATCTCTTTAGCCCTTGGAATCAAATAAACTAATTTTGCTCTAGCCTCTCCCTAAATTCGGTTCAAGAGGTGTTCCACCATCTTTTAAAACGTCCAAATAACCATGTTACTCATCAAATGTTAGAAAGCCACAACCTTAGATACTCACAAAATGTAATTACTATATAAAAATTCGCTTAACCAACAATTATATCATATAGTTGCATCTCGTCACAATCCATCATGAACTCTTTTACCATTATGCTCAGTCAGCCTTGACTATCACACGCCACCTCAAATTCAGGAAAACTCATCAAATTCAAGGGACTAACCCAATTTCTACATGCACCTTCTTACTAAAATACATCAATTTTCTTCACCCAATTATACTCATTACTACTTTTTTATCCATAAGCATATCATTCCAGTATCAATATACTTCTTTATGGCTTTATATAAAATCACTGGTCTTTGTACTACCCTCCTTCTTCTTAACAAACAGATAGGAGAACCCCCACGGGGAACACTAGTACCGATGAAACCTTATAATAAAGCTCTTGGATTTGAGCATTAAGCTCTTTCAATTTTGCTGGAGCCATCTGATATAGAGATATGGAAATGGGACGAGTGTCAGTTTCCAAGTCAATGCAGAAATATGTATCTCTATATGGAGGCATTACAAGCAAAATCTGTATGAAACACTTCCTTAAAACTCAGACACCATAGGAATAGACTTAATAGAGGGAGACTCAACCCAAACATTCCGAACATGAGCCAAATAATCCTAATAACCCTGCCCTACCAGTTTCGTAGCCTGGATGAAGGATATGATCTTATCTAGCTTAGGCATGAACACCTCTTCCCAATCCAATATTTTCCTACTGGGGATCTCTAGAGTTACCGACTTAGTATTACAAATAAGCCCAGTATAATAGAGGGACAACAAAGTCATACCTCAGATTATATGAGGTCAGTAATATCCAGCATAACAAAATCAACCCAAGTTTGAAAATCCATAACCACAATAAGAAAAACATGATATACAAAAGTGACTATGACTGATTCTCCAATTAGGATAAAAACATGGATGGGGGCATCAAGTATATTGCAAACCACATCAAGTCCCCAAGGTAATTGAACTAAGACATACAAATAAGTAGAACCCATATCACACAAGATAATATCCATCTGGGCATAGACAAGAGTAGCACTAGTTACCACTACATCACACACCTCAAACTTAATCTTGCCCAGAAAAGCATAAAATAGGCCATGTCATCTTGATGGCAACCTCATCGCCTGGCTGCACTATTCCACTGCCTGCATTACCATTTCCCTAACCTCTGCGCCTTATCTGATTTCTTCCTTATATGCCCAAGTTTTCCACAATTTTAACACACTTAATAACTTATATTCGATTGATAAACACTAAATTAGATTGCGGGGTTATTTGGGTACGATTCATGGTCGGTAATTGTGATTAGGGTAAAATACGGGATACATGGTAGAGATTTTGTCTCGCCCTATCACGCTCTGGAAGGAGAAATCCTGCACTGGCGGTCTATCTGTGGTGGGAAGATCCCTCCCGAGTAGGCCTAACGGAAAAAAAATCCTACTAACAATTTCTGGTGTTCTCTGTCTTTTCTAAATCTCCCAACTGTTTTCAGTTTTATGGAGCAACTTAGGATAATCCTATGAACTAGAATAATCATTGTCTACCCTCAATCAATCCAAAGATACACAAACCAACTCATTTTCATTAAATCAACACCATAACTATATGACCCGTAAAATAACTAAGTGAAACTAGAGCCTAACGACTATCATTTTGGGTTTGTGATGGGGTTTGAAGGTGTAGAATGTTGTCCCAAGCTTAGGTTGAGTGGTTTAGGGGTCATCTATAAAGGTACATTTTCCTAAGAACCACCTAAGGGGTCCATTAATAGGATCCTAAAGTCTTACCCCCAAGACCCCACGAAACCACAAAGTTGTTTTTTTGTGAAGGACTCACAGATGGGACCAACACCTCGTAGGTCCATCCATGACTCGTGGATGGCCTTCGTAGGTTGAGTCCCCAAAATTGATGTCACAAAACCGAACCATGAATTTCTAACGCGACGCATGGTCCCACCCACGGTCCGTGGGTAGGGGTTCGTAGGCCTCTATTGAGTTGTTGTCAAGGACTAGGCCTAAGTGGGGGTTGTTTGGTAAATTGTTTTTAAGTTGAGTTAGGTTGGGGGATGGTTTCTATCAGTTTTTGAAAGTATTTTAAGGGTTTTTAAAGTATTAAAACTACTTTACACTTTATTATTTCAAACACAAATTGGAAACCCACCTCTCGCAAAATATTCTTTCCCTAAAAACTTCCATTGGAGGTGAAGGATTCAAACTCTCAAGGTCAACACCTCACCATTTTCACGCAAGTTTTCTCTATTTCTTCCCTAAAAGGTATGGTAGTATTCATCCTTGAATTATTTTCTTTCAAGGAGTGAATTCAAATCTTCAGAGTTCCCCAAAACTCTAGTTTTCAATCTATGCATGAGTTCAATTTCAAAATGATTTTTAGGCTTTTATATGATTAATTATGAATAGAATGTTAAATTAATGATGAATTTAGATGATTTATCCTATGAACCCATGTTTTCCCCCGAATTCTTAAGTTGTGAATTGTGATTGGAAATTAATTGATCATGAAAGTATGTTGAATTGTTTATGGTTATATTGAATCATGTCAATTTCCTTTATCTCTTATAATAACTTGTATTTATGGGTTGATGTTGGTCCATAGCCTTGAAAGGCAAGTTCATGAAGGATCTATGTATAAATTTGATGTGGAGTATATATATGTGTGATCTCAATGAAAGTATAATGATCATGTTTAGAATGTAACTATGTTATGATTAAACAATCTCAGTTGACACTCATGTTTAGAATGTAACTGTGTTATGATTGAACATTTACTCTCAATTGACTCGCCCAGTAGATGGACTTCGTGGATTGAGGCCCCAAAATTTAAGCCACATAACCAAACCATTGCTTTCCATCATGACTCCTGGTCCCATCCACGATCCGTGGGTGGGGGGTTCGTAGGTCTCCACTGAGTTGCTGTCAAGGACTCGGCCTAAGTGGGGCTGGTTTGATAAATCGTTTTAAGTTGAGTTAGGGGGGGCCTCCATTGGAGGTGAAGGATTCAAGCTCTCAAGGTCAAGACATCACCATTTTCACTAAAGTTTTGTGGATTTCTTCTTTAAAAGGTGTGGTAATCTTCATCCTTTACTGAGTTTCTTTCAAGGATCCAATTTTGAAGATGACTTCAAATCATTAAAGTCCCCCCCCCCCCCCC
>NC_028643.1:49053587-49079950 GCF_001406875.1 Solanum pennellii | reverse complement strand
AAACCCCCCCCCCCCCCCAAACTCTAGTTTTCAATCTATGCATGGGCTCAATTCCAAAACAATTTTAAAGTCTTTTATATGATGAATTATGAATAAAATGTTGAATGAATGATGATTTAAGATGATTTCTCCTATGAACCCATGTTCTAAGAACAAGGGGTACAACCTCGAAACTGAACAAACACCTTAAACAAATAGTCTGAGGACTCAAACAAGAGATATCCATGGCATCCTAAAAGAACTGTCTCACCCTTGAATTCGGTCACACTCAATAGTCACCTAACTGAGGTCTATCAATAGCCGCCTTAAGATGTCTTGACTAAACAAGCATAAGAGCGAGTGCAGTATCAGTACAAAATCACCGTGTACTGGTAGTATTATAAAAATGTGAGTTACATAGGAATTTTCTTGGGGATTAGTATGAAAATATGGAGGAAAATAAATTCCTAGTGATTTTCACACTAATCCCAGGAAAATCATTATGCAATTCACACTTTTCTTGTAGTGTAGGATCACATGACTATCCATTAACTGCAACATAAGTAAGTCAATACAACATAATGATAGTCATGCATACACCATACATATATAATATCATCATTATTACGAACAATGGAGCATTTCACAATTCTCAAATATCACAGTTATATCAAGTAGTTGGTCCTCTCATGGAACACAATCCAAACAGTTAGAATACTGGAACATGGTTATGACGGAACGTGGCAACCGATCCCAATTAGTTATGCCAGAACATGACAATCTATCCCAATTAGTTATGTCAAAATGTGGCAACTGATCCTAATTAGTTATGTCGGAACGTGGGAACCAATCCATTCAACACACCATAATCACAATCACAAGTATATTCTCAATATCATACAATCAAGAAGTGATTCATGACATATAATTATTCATTAATCTCGTTTACAACAAGTGTGATCAATCATGCAACATTCGCATACACACATGTATCATAATGAAGCAAGAACAAACATACATCTCACAATCATAGAATCACAACAACCACGTACCTCGAATTCAAGCTTGAATTCCCTAAGGCACTTGAATCATCCCTTTTTCGGATTCTATCCCCTTGTTTAGTGTCTACAAAGAACAATTTCTACATAAGGATTAACAATAAAAGGTCTAATTATCCGTATTATAACGAACTCAATAACCCTAGACAAAACCCATGATCTCCATACCCAGATTAGGGTTTTTCCCACCGTAACTCCAAGATCCAAACCCTCCCCGTCGATAATTACCCAAGAAACTAAGCTCTACGAATCAAGACACGGATTCGGGGGAGTAAAATGCTTACATTTAGCTTCAGGAATGGTAAAAAACTTTCAACAGTCTTCTGGGGTTCGTTCCTTAGTTCTAAAAATTGAAAAGTGCAAAATAAAGTCATTTAGGGGTTTGTTTACGACTTTATTCGTGTCTGGCCCGCCACAACGACCCTCACCCCGCTATAGAGGCCCGGCCAGAGTGCCGAAGCGGCTTGCACGAAACAGTGAGCAATTTTAATAATTCCGATACCCCCGTTTCACAACACACCTCTCACCAACGATACTCAGAAAATTTCCTTAACGCTAAGATCGGTTTCGGGAGTTCTACTTGCCCGAATTCAATTCCGTAAGGTCATACGGTTCCTTAACGTCTTACCTATCCACTCATGTAATAAAGTTCACTAATATATCTCTCATTTGTTACCATATTTCCCTAGGCATCAATGACTCCAATTTCGTCCAAATCTGGACTAGAAAATCTCAAGTTACTATGAAAATATTTTCTGGACCAAATTTTTTTCCATTGGATTTTCTGTAACGACGAAAATCAGGTCGTTACAGTACCAAACAAGCTCCCTCTTCTTACCGTCAAGTCGTTGAACGCCCCCTCTACTAGGCAACAAGAGTCGGTTATGAATTAGCCTTTTAATCGACTTTCTCGCTCTTAAAGACAAGTTTTTTTCACAAATATAATTTTTTTAACCTAAAATAGCCTATAACATATTTTTTTGTTAATTAAAACAAATGAAACCTTTACTTGCCTCAAAAATTACAGTAACACTTTGGTTGGTTAAGTTGGTCTTGTAGCTCATTCCAGGTTACCTGAAACATAGAGCAACCATAAAAATGATTCAAAATTATTTACTTAGTATCCCCAATAAACATTATTTGCTCCCCCTTGGATTTCCTCAACAATTCTCTACCATCAAACCTATAAAAAAATTAAAATTAATCTATATATATACCAAATAAAAAATAAACAGGTGAATTCGATCAATATTCACATATGACTTCATAATAGTGTTATATATCGACTGTCATGACATATATTTGGAGATTAAACAAATTAAAACTATTACCAACATGTATAAAATAGAGATAAATTAAATGTATATCGTTTAACTAGGTAAGTTAGATGAGAACAAGCAAGAGTGGCAGATAAAATAATAGAGTTAATCAATTGAACACCATTCATCAGAAAATTATATTACGTGTCGTAAATCTCCAACATTCTTAGGGAAGCATAAATTTTACGTACCTTGGTAAATTGCAAGCATTAGGTTGTCATTTATACTTAAGATATTAACGATCATGTCGATTGGTACAAACAAATATCTTCTGAATAAATGGACAAGTAGTTGTGTTATATAAAGGATTGATAACATTATCGTCAATCACCCAACTTCCTTCGAACAAGTTGCAATTACTTGAAATTTATTTGTGCTTCCTCTTGATTTGATATTATTCTTGCTGTATTTCTTTCTATATAAACTAATTTCTTGGAAATTGCATCTAAATAAAACCTTGAAAATACTGTCAACATGGCTTCAAAAACAAATATAAAACTCAATATAAACATTGCACCATGAATATATACTAAAGTACTATTCACACCCTTAGCCATTTTTTTATTAGTAAAATATCTCTTTCTAAGCAAAACCAGATTTGAAAAGAGAGGCACAATATTACAACAATTGGGAATTTTCTAGTGTCATCAAAAAATTTACCCCTTCACGCTCAACATAGAGTGTTCATCGGAAGGGCAAAAATTGTGGCAGAGGTAATTACATGACATGTTGGTTCCTATTACTCGTAATTAAGGACTAATTAATATGATAGCTTTTTTTGTTTCTTATGGACAAGTTTATTTTAATTACCATTTTCAGATGCTTAATTAACTAAATGGGAAATATAAATACATAAGAAGCATTGAAGTTTATGCTAATTGAGAAAATGAGATGAAAGAATAATGTGGATAAAAATGGAAAGGTTATTTAAGTACATGCATGAGCTAGACAACTTGTCATGGTATCTTTTTTGTCATTAAAAACCAATAGGAAATTAGTACATGAATGAGGGGTACAAATTGTTAATTATATGATGAATGAACACATGATCATTAATTTACATTTAACTAAAGGTTCTTCATTATTTCGACTCTAAAAGTTTGATTTAATGAAATTACAATTTTATAGCGAAATATAGTTGTTTTAACTTTAGTCTTCACCCTTTCTCCTATGAGGAAAGTTACTCTTTGTGATTCATGTCTGGCCCTTCTTAGGTCTGGATTACCGTTATTAATAATAGATTTAGCTCGCACACTTCTCCTTTGAGGAAAGTTAACTTGGTTGAGGTTGTTTATTTTATTAGATTTCCAAACGAAAGAGGAAATTTTCGTTTATAGAGTAAGTAGGGAAAAGTTTACGTCAAGCCAATGGATATAAAAAATGTCCTATGTGTACACTTTTTAACGGTTAATTAATCATTGAGTGATATGAATTTTCATTTTGATTTGTTGACATTTAGGGTTAATTATTTAATTAGTTGTAAGCAAGCCATGTGGGTGACTAAAAGTTTATGTTGAAACATCGTTTGGGTAGTTTTCTATGTCAAATCTGAATAAAGGAGGAGAAAATAGATATGTTATCTTGACACTAATAAATAAGAATAACTCTAATTTTTTATATATCGTTTCACACTTAGAAGAGAGATGTGTATTTTTAGTAACAATAAAAATGGAACCATAGTCATCTCCTATGCTCCCAACTCATCATCATACTTAAGTTAAGAAAAATTGCATATATTTATTTATTCCACTATATGTTAACAAAATGATAAATCATTTTTTTTTCTTAGAGTAGAGAATAAAGAATTTAATTCCAAGTATCAGGAACACCACCAATGCACCAATACAATCCAAGCCATGTCTGCCATTATATATGCTAGGATGTCCATCTTTTCTTAGTTGTGATAGCTTTTGTTATGCCAAGTAAATTTACTATTGGCTTTGACATGTTCTGTTAGTGAAAAAATAACCTAACATGTTCTTTAATACTTGTGTCACTATGTCCAGAGCAATTGGTAAACCACTTGGCTATATTGATCCATTGATTGGAGTTGTTTCATTCAAGCAGCTGTTTGTTGTTGGTTCACCCCATTCTGATCCACTGTCCATGTACAATACAAAAACAACTAATTGCAATAAAGATTTGAGGAAGAGAACATATATTTGTCATAGAAGATGTCCATCACAATTACTTTTTCATTCTTTTTTCACCCCATCTTACACTCAATACTAGACATATCTAGTGGATAATTTAATTTAGGGGCCCAACATCAGACTCACCAAAAAGTACTAGTTCGAAAGAGTTAGTTTCGCGTAAGCCTTAATAAGTATACCACATGTCTTATTAACCACGGATCGATGTAAGATTTTTTCATTCTTCAACCATCAAAAAACTACAGTAATGACCTCATATGTTGAAATGGGAAATTGGAATTACACGTAAAAATATAAGAGTTTGTGTTAGGATCGAACCCACACACACTTGATGAATGAAGAACATAAGAACTTTCAAGAGAAAGACATGAGAGATCTAGAGAGAGAAATTAATATTTCATGGTAGCACCCCGTGAGTAAACTTGCACGGCGGTGGGGTATATATATATTAATAAATCAGAGTATTTTTTGTTACAGAGAATAAATATTACAGCCTAAAATATGACAGTACATCAAATATTAATCAGGCTCCGCAACCTAACAGTTTGTTATTGTAATAACAACAAATTAGTAACAGATCTTCCAAGAGAAGAACAAGAAATTAAAAGAGCCAAGGGAGGGAGGTTTCAAAATTAATCTAAGCAACTAAGAAGTAATGAGACAACTTCATAGCATGGTCCTAATAGATTATTTTACTATTTTATACGTAGACATTTTCGTAGGGTCTCACATGTAATTTGACATATTCCTACATAAGTCCTCCTATCTTAGTTATATTCATAACAACTACATCATTTAAGTTCATTTATTTTGTTCAGGTGACAAATAAACTCAGCAATTTAAGATTAGTAAAAACCATGAAAATAAAGTTATTATGTTCTCTTAAATCAAGTAAGTCATTAGGAAGGATATATACTATTGTATAAAATATATTCTATCTCCAGTTTTTATTTCAATGTTATTCTTGAAAAGAGATTTATAACATAAAATTAAAAAGAAATATTATAGCTCAAAATAAAAATAAAATTATATGAATGAAAAGTTCTTACTTGTAATGGGCTAGAGATGTTCCTTGAAAGAAAACTTTGGTTTTTATTGTATCAACATCTGTTTCAACCCATCTGGCCCATGTTTTTAAGCCCAGTCTGGAAAGCTTCAATCCGATTTATATCTTTTAATATTTGGCCATTATATTCAACAAAATCCCACCTACAATTAATATTAGCACATTGTAAAATTAATTTTATTAAAAAATAAAGATATATATGATGCATCACTATTTCATGGTCATGAATTATTGAAACGTCCGGCTATTATCTTAACTTCTTTGATCAGACGGATAGTAAATTGAAAATAAAATAATAATGAACATACTGTTGTCCAGGTGGTCTTCTTGTATACCAAAGCCAAGTATTGAATATCAATATGTCAAAATTCTTCCAAATTTGTCCATCTTTAGTTGAATCTAGTTTCAACACGTGTCCAATTTTTTCAACTTCTGTCTACTAAAAGGTTCGAATGAAATAACACTATTTCAACTCCATAATCCAGTAAATTTAAGGAAAGAAAAAAACACTTTAGGTTTTATTTCAATAAAACACACACTCACAAATCTAGAGGCAATAATGTAAAACATATAATTTTTTTAATTTGTTTCAATTGCTTGATTTGGAATACGACGATTCATATTAATTTTTTTTACATATTTAGAAGCTATATAATTACGTTGTCAAAAAAAATATACACTAGACAAACAAACTGAAAACTAGTTAACTAAAAGAACATTCACAATAAATTTGTTTTATAAGTCTTTTGTACGTATTTTGAATTGCTACATAAGAGTAGTGTTTTGATAAAGGACTGTGCTAAAGAGTTGTATATATGGCAATCTCTTAGTAATAGAAATCCATCAATAAAGTATTGCACATTTAAAAAAAAAAAAAAGAAGAAGAAGCTTACCACAAATGTAACAATGACATTTTCTTTACTTGATTGAATTTTACTTCTGGGACAGCAGCATGAAGCAAGCACAAACGGTATTCATAAATGTTTAGACTCAGAGATCCCCAATATACATTATTTTCTTTCCTTTAAATTTTTCCAAAAATGCTTTCCCATCAAATCTACAAATTATTCCCAAAACACAAAAAATTAAATTAAATTGTTAAAATAGTAAAGAAAATTATATTCATAACATTAATATTATTATATTATTTGATCAAATATTTGAACAAACACAGTTAGCATCAAATCCCTTCCTCACCACTTTGATATTTATTCTTTGTGAAGAAATATATCATTAAAATGTCTTGGTGGGAACTTACATCAATTTTAGTCAAATCAATTTTAATTAGGAAGACATTTTAAAAATATTAATCAATAAAATACATTGTAGAGATCCAATCTACTGGAGAGATTTGATTAATTCTGAATCAAACAATTTAGAATAAAGGAATTTGCTTGACACGTTCAGTGTTTTTATTCTAACATGTTCATTTTAATTGTTGAACATAAATAGGTAAAGCTCCATTGTAATTTCCTTCGACATATTCATTGATCAATTGAACAAAAGTTCAAAGGAGAAGCACATGTTATGAATTCACGACCCCTTTGAGTTGAGTTTTCCTTATTTAGTAGGGAATATAGTTATTTGACTTTAATGAAAATAAATTTTTTTTCGTAAATATTTTGATTTGTTGTATTTGAGTCATCAAGATAGAGGTAAAGTCTATAATGTGTACAAACAATTTATTTTCTTTGAACTACTTAAAGAGAATATACTGAAAAGAAGTTTCAGTTATTTGATCATCTATGAAATTTACTTTGATACTATCAGCATAAGTAACTTAAAAAAAAATACTCGATACTATCAGCATAAGTAACTTAAAGAAAACTACTAGATACTATCAGCATAAGTAACTTAAAGAAGAGTACTCTATACTATAAGCATAAATAACTTGAAGAAAAATATGTCATATGAAATGGAACAAAGAGATGGAATAAACAGATAGAGATGAACCTGGGCAAGACACAAGCATTAAGGGGCTGCCATCTATATTTGAGATAATCAAGATTTGTTCTTCCAAATTTAATGCAATCAAATTCCCTCCTTATGAATGGACAAGCTTTTGAATCATACAATGGATATGAATTATCAATAATCCAACTTCCTTCAAATAAATCACAACCTTTTGTTTCTGATGACCCAATTAGCACTGCTAAAATAATAACAAGAAAATATCTAAACTCCTCAATAAATATTTTCACCATTTTTTATTTTCAGAGGAGAAAAGAAGAAGAAAAAGTTATGGTGTAAAGGGGTTGAAATAATTAATATATATGTGCGTGTATGAAAGGAGGGATTACAAATGAGGAGATGTATTTATTGAAGGTCATTTTATTTTCAATAAAGAATTTAATTTAAGAAAATAAATAAGTTCAAGCACAGTAAGGATATTAGAGTCCAAATTCCCAATTAAGAGAATTGTAAATAATTGACCAATACCAGAAGAGTTGTTAATTATTTGGGTTTATGGTATAGAAAACAAATTATTTACTACCACTGATTGTTTGTTGCATTCGATTAATAATGTTACCTTTTTAGTATATTTTAAATTGTTCATGTTTAATTTAATGTATTCATCAAATAATAATTAATAAAATAATAAGTTTAATATACTACCCTTTTATTATAATAAATTTAATATTATTGAAAATGACCATAGTTAAGAAAAAAGGTAATTAAACACTAAGTGATAAATTATTTCTTGAATTTTTTTCAAAATGAATATCAAATAGAGTTACACCTGCGGTTAACTCCCTTTGTTTTACAAGTTATTAGTACATATAGTTTAAATTCGTAATGATTTTAGGCGTATACACAATTCATAGTCTAGGACCCTTATTCTTATATTATAAATTGTGACTAAAAATTGAGAAAAATTAATTCCCCTAATTTATGGAGATCATTTCGTTACATAATTTTCCTTTTTTTTTATCTAATTATATTTTCTCACACTTAAAGACTTTTCCTTTTTGGTACCTTGATTTGAGTTTCTTTTATACATAATTTCCAATTAGATTTATCATTTATAAAGCAATTTTTTAAAATTATTAGTTTCTTGGATTAAATCGCTCCATATCCTAATTTATAATCAATTTATTGACGATTGCTTGCAACTTTCTTATTCAAAAATAAGGTAAAAAGAAGTTATATTTGGTTATTGTGTATATGCTTCAATTAGAAGGAAAAAAAGGCATTTTGTTATTATGAAATATTCACAAAATTATATAAAATTTACTAACCCTTAGCAATTATAAAATTAAAGTAGAAATATTTATCACTTAAGCTAGTCATGAGTCTCATGACTCTCTCTATAAATTATATTTTGTTAGTTTGATATAAATATAATTCTAGACATTTAAAAACTTTATGGGACTCTATAACAAGACGTGTTTAATTAGTGTTGAATTTCAATTAGGATTGATTTGACAAAGGGATGGATACTCTTCGCGAGTAGAGATGTTGTATCCAATGTACCTGTTGAGATGAGTACTCTTCGTTAGTTGATATGTAGTACTTAGAAACAATCTTCTTATCCCTTAACTATGCGCCCGAATAGGACTAGCTATTGATGTTCCATGTAAAGGCTAAAGAATGACCCTACCTTTGGCAAGTGGGGATCCCTCATTCGATAGGGGTCTTATGCATGACTTTGTAGTATTGATCTACTTGTATGATAATATACATGATTTTGGTGCAACGTGTTATCAAGGACTTGACACAATCATCAGGACTAATCCGTTCTCACATAACCATGATAAAATTCAAAATCAAAACTTGCCACAATTAAAAGTGAACCTAAACCTACCAACACACAATCATAATACCTGAAAGAGGGTCGATTTATTTTTACCGAACACCACTCTAGGCAGTCTTACAAACGTCTGTAACACTCAGCCTACTTTACACCCACGAATTTTACTAAGTATAGAAATACTTAAGCAGCAAAGTTAAACAGCAAACAGACTTTACAGGAACTTGTCCCAACCTTTATTAATCTGATAATTAATACAAAGGAAGGCTTCACGAAGTAGTCTAAGGCTAAGAACACTCTGTCTAAGCCTTAGACGAATTTTCACCCTTAATAAAATTTCTGCACATGGCAGTTACATGCGGCAGTTTCAAATGACACATGTCCGACACTTGTCATCACATGGTTCAAACTAAGTTTCCAACAGCTATATTTCTAACAGATAGAATCTAATTCAAATTACATTCTTATCTACACGAAATACTAATATTCTAACACTTAGAATATTTCAGGCTACATTCCAACACTTAGAATATTTCAGCCAGCTTCCAACACTTAGAATATTTTAGCTGTCCTCCAACACTTAGTTTTATTTCAACAATTCACGTGAACTGCCTTTGTTCTTGTCATTGTCAAGTCTTCACAGCCTTGCCTTGTCAAGACAACACGTTGCCTTGCCAATGACTCTAGCCCGCACGTAAGCCTTGCACGTTCAAGCTGCCTTGCCAACACCCAAGCACCTTGAACTTGTGTTGCACTGTTTTGCCATCATCTATGTTAAGACCAATGCCCAAGTCCTTGACATGTCTGCACGCAGTTAGATCAAGTAGTTTGCGGGTCTAACATACCACTCGCAACACTTGAACTCGATATCCTCATCGAGATTGTTTTAAGATAGTCCTAGATTTGAGCATCAAACTGCCATAAGTCTTTCGCCTTCTCCCAAACTGCATCAGCTGTACTCTTTCCTTCCCAGTGAACCAAGAATTTTGTCTTAGTATTCTTCTTACTTGTGCCCAAAACCCGGTGATCAAGGATCTTCTCAATTTCAGCATCATACTGTGTAGGTACTGATGGAGGAGCCCTCTTTGACCTGTTTCTGTCCGGATCATCTGCATCTGCAAAGTAAGGTTTTAAGAAACTCACATGGAAAGTGGGATGAATTTTCAACCTTTCTGGCAACTTTAACCTATAAGCAACTTCGCCCACTCGTTTTACCACTTCGAATGGACCATCATACTTAGGAATCAAACCCCGATGTCTGGTCTTACTTACAATCTATTTCCAGATTTGTGGGTTAAGTTTCAGTAACACCTTGTCACCCACATTGAACTCAACTGAGCGACGATGTTGATCAGCATACTTCTTCATGCGCCGCTGAGCCTTGCGCAAGCTATCCTGTGCCTCGAATAACATTTCAAGTCTGTCCCTTGCAACCCTGTATGCTGCTGGACACTTTCTCTGATTTTTAGATTTGGCGACATCTAGTGGCGTCATAGGTTGTCTGCCTAAAATGATTTTAAAAGGACTCATTTCTGTTGCAGACGACTTGTGCAGATTATAGCAGAACTGCACATTGTCTAACAATGTTACCTAATTTCGTTGACTTGTTGTCACATAGTGCCTCAAGTATTCTTCCAACAAGTGATTAATTCTGTCCGTCTGTCCATCTGTTTGTGGATGATTTGCAGTAGAAAAATTTAATTCAGTTCCCATCATATTGAACAATGTTGTCCAAAATCTACCAGTGAACCTTGTATCTCTATCACTCACAATGTCAGTCGGAACACCAAAATACTTAACCACATATTTGTAAAACGAATCAGCAGCAACTTCGGATGAACATAGTTCAGGTGCAGAAATAACAACAGAATATTTTTAAAACCTGTCAACTACCACCATGATAGATGCCTTGCCATCTACTTTCGGGAATCCAGAAATGAAATCCATGTTTACTGATAGCCATGGCCTTTCAGGAACATGCAAAGGTTGCAGCAAACCTGCTGCCTTTTTACGTTCAGTCTTGTCAACTTGACAAACATGACAAGTCTTGGCGTATGCCTCTATATCGTCTTCCATCTTCGGCCAAAAATAAACATGAGACAGTAAGGCTAACATCCCTTCAACACCGGGATGTCCAGCCCAGGCAGAATCATGCGCCTCTTTCATTAAGTCTTTGCGCAACCCGTCCTGATTTGATACAACGATTCTCCCCCCTTTAAAATAGAGCAGATCGTCCTCGATCCAATACCGTCTCATTGTGCCATCTTGCACTTGACCCATCCATTTAACATATAATGAATCATTTGCAGCACACAACCTGATTTTATCATAGAAATCAGTTTCGAGTTTTGAAATTGAATATACTGCAACAAACACTTCTTTTCTACTCAGCGCATCAGCAACCTGGTTGTGTTTTCCTAGTTTATGTTCCCACATGAAATCATATTCTGCCAGGAACTCTTGCCACCGTGCTTGTTTAGGACTCAACTTTTTCTGTGTCTTGAAAAATGTATTTTCTACATTATCAGTTCTTACTACAAATCGAATACCCAGGAGATAAACTCTCCAAACCTGCAAACAGTGTACCACTGCAACCATTTCTTTTTCATGTGTTGAGTATCGCTTTTCAGCATCATTCAATTTCCTACTTTCAAAGGCCACTGGATGACCTTCCTGCACTAATACGCCACCAATTGCCTTGTCTAACGCATCAGTGTGCACTTCAAATGGTAACTCAAAGTCAGGCAATTTGAGTAAAGGTTCAGATGCAATAGCATTCTTCAAATTCTGAAATGCTTCATCACATCGTTCAGACCAAACCCACTTTGTATCCTTCTTCAACAAATCTGTCAAAGTCGCTGCCCTTTTTGAGTAACCAGGAACGAATTCTCTATAATAGTTAGCCAAGCCAAGAAACGACCTCAAATCCTTCACATGACGAGGTGCCTGCCAATCAACAATGACTTGCACTTTCTTAGGATCCATTCGAACTTCGTTTTTACTAACAAGATGCCCCAAGAATTTTATCTCTTGTTGAGCAAATTCACACTTTTCCATCTTGACATAAAGTGTGTATTTTCTAAACTGAGACAGAACCAAACTTAAGTGATTAACATGTTCCTCCAATGTTCGACTATAAATGACAATCTCATCTAGATAGACAACAACAAAGTCATCAAGATAGTCAAACAGTACATTATTCATTAAGTTGCAAAATGTTGCCGGGGCATTAGTCAGCCCAAATGGCATTACAAGGAATTCGTATGAACCATATCTAGTTACACATGTTGTTTTTGGTTCATCACCCTCTGCTATCCTAACCTGCCAATAACCCGCCCTGAGATCAAGTTTTGTGAACCAGCATGCCTTACTCAACCTGTCCATCAAATCCTGCACCAACGGAACTGGATACTTGTTCTTTATAGTTGCCTTGTTCAGCGCCCTGTAGTCTACACACATTCGCATTGTCCCATCCTGTTTCATTTGAAATAAAACAGGGGCACCATATGGGGACTTAGATAGATGAATCAATCCAGCATCCAACAACTCATTTAATTGTTTGCGTAATTCAACCAATTCCTTAGGAACCATACGATAAGGAGCCTGTGCAGGAGCAACCGTACCAGGCAGCAACTCAATTTTATGATCAATATCCCTCCTTGGTGGTAATTTCTTTGGTAATTCAGGCGGCATAACATTAGCATATTGTTTAAGCAATTCGGCAACACAATCAGGCACTTCCATCTTCACATCAGGTTTCACTTCAACCAAGGCAGCAAGTATAGTGTCATCACCTTTATTCAGCCCTTTGTCGATTGACATAGCAGACAAGAACATTCCTTTGTCTTTCTTCTTTGCAACTTTATTAATGTTCCCAAATGGATGAACTCCTTTAAGAAATCCAGCATTGCTTCCATTCATGACTATCACTCCATCCAAGTGAGGAAACGGAATAAATTGGAATTTTCTTAGAAAATCAATCCCAAGTATGATCTCAAATTCACCAAGCGGCATCACCATCAAATTATGTTTTCCCACCCAACTTCCAGTCGACATAGACACACCATAAGCCATACCCACAATGGCCTGTGCCTTAGCATTGACTGTTTTGACGTAGGAAGGGCTTTTAGACAACTTCAGCCCCAATTTTGTAGCAATTCTCACATCTACAAACGTATGAGTGGCCCCTGTATCAACCATTTCCATCACACGTTGTTCTTTCACTTTCATTTCTATATGAATTAGGGAAGCATGAGGTTTCGAAGTACTAGACATTTCTCCAACATTATTAATCCCTGTAATATGGTTGAAGGACAATCCCAATGGGTTTTCCATTGCAGCCACAATTTCCTCATCTTCCTCCCTTTGATTCATATTTCCAGCAAGCAAAGCAATTACTTTTTCCCGGTTTGGACAAGAGTTGTCCAAATGAGGACCACCACAAGTCCAACAGCCCTTAGAATTACCATCTTTGTTCTTTGATTTGTCTTTTCCGTCCCTCATTTGTGCCTTTCATTTGTCATTTTTACCGTCCTTACGACTATCCTTTTTCCATTCCCCTTTCTTATCATTCTTTTTCTTAGTTTTTGAAGTGGAGGGAACATCTGTCAAAGGACGAGTCGTCCGTAAATCAACCAACGAATCTGCAACAGCAATTGCACCAGGGAGATCTTTAACATTCTGCCTCCGGAGTTCGTTTTGAGCCCAACCTTGCATACCCGAAATGAAGTTGTGTAATTTATCCTCATCAGACATATTCTGTATGTCTAACATCACAGAGGTAAATTCTTTAATGTATTCCCTCACCGAACCCGTCTGCCTTAGCCTTTTCAATTTATCCCTTGCAAGCCAAGATGCGTTGCTGGGAAGAAATTGATCACGCATTTCTTTTATTAACTTATCCCATGTATCAATTCTAGGACGACCAGCACGTACATCATCTGCATTTCGAGTCCTCCACCAAAGTTTAGCATCACCCATCATGTACATTGTGGTAATATTTAACTTGTCAGCGTCAGGCACCCTTGCAGCAGTAAAATACTGTTCCATGTCACAAATGATGTTTTCCAGTTCTTTAGCACTTCTTGCGCCACTGAAGGCCTTGGGTTCTGGAATTTTAACCTTAGATGATTCAACACGATTTGAACTCAACGTAGCCACAGCCTGACACAATACTACGAGCTCTGCACCAAGGTTCTCATTTTCCTTATGTAGTCCCTCAAGTTGTTGCGTAGTTGTGGTACGAAAATCCAAGATTTCAGTGATATGATTAACAACATTCTGTCGATATACACCAATCTCCCCTAAACTTTCTCAGCGTCAAGTCTCAAATCAATGACTTGTGTAAACAAATCCACAAACGTAGAGTCTCCCAAAATAACATCTATAAACCCAACGAATGCTTCGATTTTTCGTGCCAGTTCCCACAGTTCTGCGTTCTTCACCATTGTTCAACCGTGCTCTGATACCAATTGAAAGAGGGTCGATTTATTTTTACCGAACACCACTTAGGCAGTCTTACAAACGTCTGTAACACTCAGCCTACTTTACACCCACGAATTTTACTAAGTATAGAAATACTTAAGCAGCAAAGTTAAACAGCAAATAGACTTTACAGGAACTTGTCCCAACCTTTATTAATCTGATAATTAATACAAAGGAAGGCTTCACGAATTAGTCTAAGTCTAAGAACACTCTGTCTAAGCCTTAGACGAATTTCCACCCTTAATAAAATTTCTGCACATGGCAGTTACATGCGGCAGTTACAAATGACACTTGTCATCACAGGGTTCAAACTAAGTTTCCAACAGCTATATTTCTAACAAATAGAATCTAATTCAAATTACATCCTTATCTACACGAAATACTAATATTCTAACACTTAGAAAATTTCAGGCTACATTCCAACGCTTAGAATATTTCAGCCAACTTCCAACACTTAGAATATTTTAGCTGTCCTCCAACACTTAGTTTTATTTTAGCAATTCACGTGAACTGTCTTTGTTCTTGCCATTGTCAAGTCTTCACAGCCTTGCCTTGTCAAGACAACACGCTGCCTTGCCAATGACTCTAGCCCGCACGTAAGCCTTGCACGTTCAAGCTGCCTTGCCAACACCCAAGCACGTTGAACTTGTGTTGCACTGTTTTGCCATCATCCATGTCAAGACCAATGCCCAAGTCCTTGACATGTCTACACGCAGTTAGATCAAGTAGTTTGCGGGTCTAACAATACCCATAATAAGAAAACATAAACCATACCCATAGTTGGAGATATTAGCTAGTAGTCAAGTTCTCTATATACTAATCCTGATTATAAGGGGCTATCCAACCCTAAACCCAATTTATGCCTATATGAGGGGTACTATATTCACTTTAAAAAATATCTCGAATAATTTACAAATTCATGGAATATTTATAAAGATATCAAATTCAAATCATCCTAGTTTGAGAAATATGTCACGAACAACCTTCGAATCATGGACGTATCTTATCATGTGAGAAGAATCAAGGGAGAAACATAATTGAATACATGCATTATTTGTTAGTAAAATCATGTTTCTTCATATTTTATTTGTGATTGTAATTTAATTTCTACCACTTTAAAGTTTATTTTAAACAATTCTTTTCTCTCGATATTTTGTATCTTCATTAAAATTCAACTAATATATATTTACTTTGTATAAGGCCCCATTTAGAAGAAAGTACTCTATCAAAAAATATTAATATTCAAAATTGAAATCAGATCGCATCACATGCTTTGATGATAAATTTTGGTAAGTTGATGGTTGTGTTAACCTGTTTTTGTGTGTGAATAAGATGGTACTGAAAATGCAAAACAAAAAAGTGACTTTTTATACATTAATTATTATAGTAATATATATTGGGGATAAGAGTTTGTTAAAAGCATAATTAAAGGACTTAGAGCCAAGGTAAGAAAAGGCTGGATCTTTGATGAGCATTTGCAATTTTCACATGGCAACACACCTCACAAGTCACATATGCATATGCCTCCCAATTATTTATTGTTTCTAGCTCTACCATATGTCTCTCTTATAACAATAAATAAATATAGTAAACAATCACTTCTAATGTGGGGTGTGTTTGGTATGCAAAAATATTTTCTCAGAAAATAAGTGATTACACTTATGTTTAATATACAAGAAAAAAGTTATTGTCCCACTAACATTTGTATATTATCTAGTCTGGTTGAAGAAAAGCTTATTGAATAAAAAAATTTCATTTTGCCATCAAAGTGCATATGCTCTTGGTTTAGCAAATACTATAGGATAGGAGTCTGGGGGTTGCAGTAGGGTGAAAATATCAAATTCAACCTATTTAATTTTGAACGATTTATTGATCTGATCATTTATTAGCTCAATTTATTCAATCCAATCCATGTTAATTCATTAAAAATTGGATTGATATGTAACCTAAAAATTGACTCATTGAGAGATTTGGTAATTTTTTTTGAATTTTTTTGAATTATTTAATATGTTACATATAGTCGTAATAAAGAAAAAACAAATTTATTAGTGATTAAACTATTTTAAAAGAACAAAAGAAACTAAAATTTAGTTAAAATTGAATTGTGTTGAGTCTTTACTTGTTTTATAACTTATTACCTAGCTCGTTTTGATCCAAGCAAAACTGAATTTGATTGAGTCTTGATCTGTTTGTTCCCTTAATTCATTATGACTCATTCAAATTTAATTCAATCTGTTCAATTGTCACCCCTAAATTGCATGCAAAAGTAGGTGTTACGAGTGATTTGAAAAAATAAGATCGCAAACGCCTATTATACGTAATCATTCGTTAACATATTTTTTCGCCTCCTTTTTACCCAACACATTAATTGATTATCACCAGCTTCATCACTTTATATTCGAACATTAGTTCACATCTAAAAATATTTATTCCCATTAATATTTATCAATTACTTCTCTGATTGTTGTATGTAATGGCTTACAAACTTTAATACATGTCATTGGTTGCGTAAAGCTAGAAAAGTACTTTATGAAGTGTAGTTATATTTTTCAAAACCGATCAAATTTTTCTGAGCAAAACAATTTCATCGAGCGAAACTAATACTACTAATAATATAAGAAAATATAAAAATAATAAGAAAGACAGTGTTATGAATATAAGTTGCTTTTTTTCTTCAAATACTGCATTAAAATTAGAGTGTCATTTTTTAGAGAGGTAATTGTGACTCCACTTATCAGATTATATTGAATTTGTATAGAGGGTCTATCAAAAATAGTTTTTCTACTTTACAAGTTAGGGGAGCTAAACTACTTACATTTTAACCTTTTGAAATTTCAATGTGAGATTATGCTGAATATATGATTGTTATTTTTGTTGTTGTCCTTGGTCAATAAATCGTATTGTAAGACTTGGTTGACTAGCTCCTTGACCTCTACCCCTAGTGGGCTTTCTCCCGAAATTTACCACAGCCTCTTGTTAGTTCTCTCCCTCGGGCTACAACCACAACACACTACAAAAAAAAATAATGTTTAGCGACAGACGAAATTCGTCACTAAATAGCTTATTCCGTCGCTATTTTGGTTTAGCGACGAAATACCAATGAAAGTTTGTCGGTCGGTATAATGCGCATATCTAACCATTTAGCGACAAAAAGCAAATCCTTCATAGGTTTAGTGACATATATCTTCCATTGTTAAAACTAACGATAAAAAAATTGTCGTTATATTTGTGCTTTTTATCGCAAATTCTGTAAGCTACTTCGTCGTGTCATTGTATTGACGATCGAAAATTTGTAGTTAATTCCGTCACTATCACTTTTTATACATTCTACCTTTCTAGAAGCTACAAAAATATTATTACAAATTCGTTGCTAATTCTGTCGCCATTACCTTTTGTACATTTCTATTTTTTTATAGCGAAGAAAATATTATCGCAAATCTGTCGCCAACTCCATCGCCATTAATTTTTATACATTTCTAACTTTTTATAGTGAAGAAAGTAATGTCACAAATCCGTAGCAAAATTTCTTCACCGTTACTTTTTAAGTACATTAGTGACAAAAATATCACCGCAATCATATTCAAACATATATTATAATGTTGCAAAATTAACTTAATTCTTAGAAACTAATATTCTACAAGATCAATAACAGAATAAACTGAAGAATGTATAACCAAGTTTAAAACAACCAAATAACTTCCAAGCAAAACAAATTGGAAGTATTTGCGACAAAAATAATATTTAGCCAACAAAACTAAGAGAGATCAGAGAACCACAATCTTCTTCAGAAGTTGATGCATTGGCCTCATCAATATTAGTTAATGGAGTAGAAATTACAGGTGTGATAGAAGTGTTTGACTGAGATGAGGTGGAAGAAATCAATACACGTACCCGCTCAACAAATACAAAAAACATATGATCAGTCGGTGAATGAATCAATCGCGTCATAAAGTCATCCAGATGTTTTGTTGTTGTTGTTTGAGAATTCGTATATGATATTAAGGATGAAAGATCATATCCAGAAGCCGAGACACTAAAATTCTTCCCGTAAAATGATTTCGCTTGTGATCCAAAATTGAAATTGTAAAAATCATCTAATTGATTATTAATAAAATATTAGTATACAGAGTATACAATAAAGTTTTATCATCTTAAGGCACGTCCTCCTTTTTCTTTTAAAAAAATAGTTTAGAAATTGAAGTTTATCTCTTACCTTATTTATAAATTAATTAATTGTTAATTTGTTTAACTGTGCTCATTTTTATCTCCTTAATTCTTATTTTGATGCTCTAATAGGTGAGTAAATTATTTTAATAAGAAATTAATTTTTTTTTCCGTAATTTGCTCAATTTCATAGAGTTACTTTTTAATATTACATAAGAAACTTTTAATTTATAGTATCTTAATTTCAATGTATAATTATTTAGTTTTCAACTTTAGTAATTTTATCCTATAATAATGAAGACATATTTAAATGATGCAAATGAAAAGGCATAACAGAAGAAGGAAACAAAGTCTCATTTACTATAATATATTGTGTGTATTCTCTTTATGAGATGTTAATTATTCTAAAATCTAGCCTACCATCTTTCTGATTTCATATGTTCATTGGAGATACTTCAGTAAGTATGTTTTTGTTCTTTACTTTTTGTTTCATCTTTGCAATATTAATTTTGTAGGTACAAACAAAAAAGACATTATCAAACTATTTAGTTCGGTACACACAATGGTTGATCATGTTACATGTCATATCTTATCAATTGTATTTACATAGATGAACATTTTGAAAACTCTTATGATTTCTTTGATATGCTTTTCTTTTTCGTTGGCGAGATGATGGTATCAGAACGTTTGATTATAAGAGCGTCCTGCTAGACTTAAAAGATAAGTATTAGTTTAATTTTGTACGTGGTCAGATTATGGAAATCATTCTGTTAATACTTATTTAGTTTGGTTCAATATTTTTATAATTTTCTTAAATTATCTTTTGAATTTGGAGAAATAACTTCCGAAATAGTATAATTTTCTTAAAATATTTATGATGTGCTTGTAATTAATCTGATAGATGATTTTTTTATTTTTATATTTACTAATGAAAGAGGTTGTAACTTTGAATCAGACAAAGAGTGTGTCTATGTGCATAAATGATATCACTTAACTTTTAATGGGCTATTTTAAATATCTCTATTACAAATAACTTTACTTTTTGTAGCTTTACATCATGAAGTTGATAATGATCATTCAAACAAAAACATATATTAGTTTCATACCTATATTAGTTTGATGGTATTACTTTCATTTGATAAAAATTTTTAATATCTATGCGGCTATAGAAGAAATCAAATTATAAAGCAATATTTTCGACGCATGAATTATTTGCGCTTTGATCCGACATTGCTCATATTCACATGTAGAAAATGTTGTTAAAATGTAAAAGAAACAAGAAAATGAAGTTGAATGTTCTGTATACTAAATGATTTACATAACTAAATTTTGACGTTCAAAAAATTCATTGTTTTTTTTATATTCCATCAGTTCAATTTTAGTTCTACTCGTCACAAACATATTACCAGCACAAACATATTACCGCACTAATTATATATAATTTTAAGATATTGAACTAAGTAGTATGAAATTTACGAGTAACACACGTTTCCAGAGACTAATATATATATATATATATATATTACTACTATTATAGAAAAGGCTTATTTCAACATGTGTGGTTCTTGTCAATTTTAAAAAAGTTAACGGTTAAATTAGTCAATATATACAATATCATACATAGGTGGCATAAGATGGGTATAGAATATCAAACGTGTGCTCTGCATATTACTACATCTGCCAACATTGACACCCTCTGTATATGAGAAGTTTTTATACATTGATTATATCTCCTTCAGCAGTCCATAATTCTCTCACAGATTTTTAGTTGCATGTTTATAATGGAGTTTCAACAGCTGCACATCTTCTTTCTTTCATGAGATTTAATTCATAAAGACTTCTATTGAAAAACAAAGTGTCATCAATTGGATCAAAATCGTGTACCTGTAGATTATTAGCAAACACAAGTGAGCAGGTAAGTGATGCATTCATCTAATTATTTCAATACAATTTCTGATTGTTTAATATTGTCTTTGATTCCTGTTTGACACAATAATTATCAATTTGCAATTGAGATTGAAGTTTACGTATTAAATAATGGACTATTATGTGTAGATCAATGTTTTAGAATTTGACATAATGGAGATGATGAGAAAAACGAGTTGTTATGGTATTTGTAAGGATATATTTAAGTTATAAGATACTTCCTCCGTTCAGAATTATTTGTCATGTTGCGTTTATCGAAAGTCAATTTGACTAATTTTCAAAGGTAAATTAGATCACATGATTAAGAGTTTTGCATTGGAAGATATAGCTAATTGTTTTATAAGATAATTGGGTTGTGCACTATATATTATTGAAGACAGTGACGGAGCTAGAAGTTTCACGAAGGGTGTCCAAGTGAACCTGCACTTCTTAAAAAGTGAATTTTTTTTTGCAACTAGTGAGATTCGAACATACAAACACTTTAAGTTCTTACTCTTTCAGGGCGCCTAAAATAACTAGGCTACATCATATTGTTGTGTCAAGGGTATCCAAAATATGTTATTTAGTCACTGTGTGAGGTTTTACCTGCGGTTATTGCATGAAAAATCTTTTCAAAAAATTGTTATTTTGTGTTTTCTTATATAATGCAATTAAAGGTTGTTGTTGCCTTGAAAAATGAGACAAAAAAAGAAATGAATTGAGCTCCCATGAATAACCTTTGTAGCTGAGTTGTTGGCTACTTGAACTTTCACATAATTGGTGTGGTGAAGGTTCGATTTCAAAGCCAGTTCCCATTTCCTTTTAAGGAAGAAAAAAGATCTGAACTCTCATAGTTTGGCTGTGACGATAATTGCTATAGTTGATGGGAATTGTGAGAAAGCTGCTACATTAGATTACACAAAAAGACCTTACCGATAACCTTATAATAAATCAATGGAAGACCTTATCAATAACCTTTTAATAAATCAATGAATTGAGCTTTTTAATGGCGACTTTAGGAACTGAAAAACAACTTATTGAAAGGTGGAATCAAACCTGAATTTATTTCTCTTATTTTCATCTTTATTGGTTAAATGTGTTCTTTAGATTTAACTTGCACCTTTTTATCTTTGGATCTATTTGCTTGTTTTTTTTTACTTATGCTTTACTTTATATACCATTTTTTTTATATTTTATGTTTTTACGAATACTAAATTTCTACCTTGTTCATCTGATGTAACAGGGCAAGTCGGAGATCACAACAAATAAGACTATATCCTGGCTGACCTCCAATATGATTCATAGCATTGTGTTAATATGTAAATATAAAATACATAGATATCATTAAATTTATGAATATAAATTTAAATATATTGTTGACTTTTGAATTAGTATTATGGTTATTTTTTAAAAATAAAACTGACTTTAAAGAGTCATTTTGTGTGAGGTATAAAATATAACAATTTCATAATAAAATGTAAGATTATTTTATTTCATGTTTAGTAGGAGATATTAGATAGTAATTGTCTTATTTATTTCATAAGTTTTGTCATAGTAATAAAATATATAATAACTTATGTATTGTAAGTTAATTTATCTCGAGATTAATTATTTAAGATAACTTGTTTCCAGTCAAATAATTCTAGCTTTAAATTTCCATTATGTTGGGCTTATATTGGGCCCGTGCTTGCGCGGGCTAATCTCTACCTAGTATATATATATATATATATATATATATATATATGAAGACCTGAGTATGTCAAGTTATTTCAGAAACATTAAAATTGTTGGCACCTTCACTGAGCAATTGAACTATTATGATGTCCAAACAATCAGTAGTTGTACACAGTAGACATATACCTATAATTCTTGGGGGTAAAAAAGTGGGAAAAGAAAGAGAGAGAGGCCGTTGACTGAAGAAAGAAATGATTTATACAATATTTCCTCCAACGAATATATAAAGTGAATGTAATTATAGAATATTGGACACATGTGCAACTCGAGCGCGTCATCAACAAATGATTTTTCATCATGACAATGTGTATGGACATGCAAATGTAGCTCATTTGATGTTGGATCTCGACCCTTTGCAATAGCCTATACAAAGAAGAAAAAATTAAAAGCATATGAAAATATAAAAATACTTGGAATTTAAAGTCGCATGTTTCATTCAACAACCTCAATATACTTATTCCTAGTCTCTTTAGCATTAAACAATCTAAAATACTTTGGATACTTCAAAACCACAGAAAAATCAAAATCATTAGGTAAACCAAAATCTTTCTTTGCAATCCTAAGATGTTCTATCCTTAATCTCCCCGCATTCGAAAGCAGCAAACATTTAGTAAACAGATTACAACTTGAGGAAATTGAGCTAAAAGTACTAGTTTTGCTTGCTCAATTTGAAGCAATGATTTACGAGTAAGCCTGGAATATAATATTCTCTGAATTTGGTGTTCAAATACCTTAAAACACGAGGGAATTTGAGAATATACTTCCCTGCTTCATATTGTTTGAACCCAAAATGGTGAGCAAGCATATCAAGGAGAGAAATGTCGATCATTGAATGTGGTTGAGTAAGAAGTAATTCACATGTTGACTCTAAAACATGTAGTGTGGGGTAAAACAAACCCATCACCACAAGTGTACATGACAACCAAATAAGTAAAAAAGAAGTTCTATATAATTATAATAACAAAGCCTTATCAATAACACAGACACTTCACATGTTGCCTGAATGCTTCACTTTCGTCAAACTCCCGTTTGATAAAACATCAATTATCATCACTCTAGGTACAAACATAATGCTAGCTGCCTCCATTATATTTTTCCATTCGCGTTTTGTGGAGTATCGTTTGTTCAAAAAGCAGGACACCACCTAGCACACACAAGATAATTATATGGGATGTCCGCTTAATGCGTTATTATCTACTGCTATTCCTATTCACAGTTGGTACTCATTGACACGATGTATCATGGTTAAGAGCCAGATGAACTCTCGGTGCATGTAGAGCTTCTCATCTATGTATACTATTAAAATATTCCACTGCGTTATTAGTAGCATCATAACACACCTCACGTTTCATTTTTGTTAAGGATCCATGACTCCCTGCTTGAACATATAAAGTTATAGTTGTAGGTTCTCATCTTTTACATCGATGATCAATATTTAATTGGTTTGATTTCTTCTTATAGTAAGCAACCCCTTCATAAACGAACCCCCACCAACAAGATGTGGATTTCCTAAATCAGTACACTGTGCAGAAGAGCAACTCCAAAAATTTAATTCTCAATATTAAATATCAAAGCAGAAAATTGGTTTACCAATTCTAGGAAATGCAGAAATAATATGATGATATGCCTCAATGTTACAAAGAGAAGGCTTAAATGCAAGAAACAATTGTAAGTCCGTTCCCATGGAAGTATTAAGGAGGAAGCATTTTCTAGTCTCGAATTGAGGGAATTGCAAGCATAATACAAAGGCACTTCAATGTTTTGAAGGGTTAAGGTTGTGCATATAAACTAAATTAAGGGTGTGCGAAAATATATTTACAAGTCTTTTGCGATGTTCTCCAATAGTAATAGAGCCTCCGGTGTGAGTCCCACTTGCAATTGCATTCTGACCGTCACAATCATTTCTTGTATTTATTTGACTTTTCAGTAACCTTGGGTTCTTTTCAAAATCTCATACAACTTTTTAATGAACATATTTTGGCTGAACTGCTTCTTTTTTTATTCAAAATCATTGTACCTTCTCACTGCCTTCTTATGCCATAGTATCTTCACTTCTTTATCAATGGAAGGATCCCAATAGAATTCCTTCTAAAATAATTTTATAAGTAAACAACGTTAGTACCCAACCTTCAAAAGTGATGTTACTTTTTTAAAAATCAAAATGGTGAAATTTATACCTCAAATTCTCCGCGATAATTTTTTTTTTATTTCTTGTGAGACACTTTTCCAATTAATTCCATTACGATCAAGTTCACTCTTGAAAGTCTCACATATACTAGTAGAGAAAATATTTGAAGGTTCCAAACTGAAAAAAAAAATAGAAATATATTATATGATGTCTATCATGAAGAAATTACAATATATAATTAACAACAGTGCAAGTACAAACTTACCTGGAATCAGAAAGAAATACAAATGTCTCCTGTCTAGAATTATTATTACTCTCACCTTCATCTATTGTGTTGTTCTGGCTAAATGCAGGTGCCTCCCTATCACATTTCTTTGAGTAAATGCACCTTCACCTATTCTATTGCTCTGGTTAGATATTACACAAGGTGTTTCAAAATGAAGAAATCGAGCACTATCATGAGTTGAATGTTTGAACAAGAGGCGAACTAGTAGGAGCTAATGTTTCAAATTGTCTAATATGATCTGGTCTAGTAGAAGAATTGATACAACATTGTTGAAATTAGTTATGGAAATGGAAACAGTTAGGCATATAAACTCGACTTGTGCTACCTCGACCTCTAACTGAGGTCTTTCTTACACGAGTTCTGTTACCTCGACCTCTGCCTCATGTCATCTCTACAAGAAAAATAACTTCAAGATTGCATAAGCCCATACATTTGCAAACAAGAGAAGAAAAAGAAAAAAAATTATCACGTAAGCTTCCATGTAAAATATAGATAACTTTGAAAGATTTATCAGATCATTACATTGTAGCTTGCAATCACAATATTTCTTTTAACCTAAGTAGAGTTGCTAAGCAGCAAGCAACTAATAGTCACCCTCTACTTCTCTCTGACTTGCTTTTCTCTCAATGTTTTTAGTTCATGCAGCACGTATTCAGTGTTGATTTATCGGTTGTCCAACAAATTCCAAACTAAATAAAAATGCAACCCAACAATATGTGATAGTAAGATTTTTTTATGGAAAGTTGATTTCACGTATCAGGATACCACTTCCAGTTCAAGTGCAAACGATCGTAAGTATTAATATAACCCAACCAAGGGTTGGAATTGTTTCCACAGAGAGTGGTTTCAAGAATCAATATCCAAGTTCAAATCAGTTCAAGCCAGTCACAGCTAATAAACATTTACGAAAAAAACATATCAAATTAGGAGTGACACAAGTGTCAACTATCAAAGAGGGGGGTGGGGTTGTAGTTAATTATCAACTAATACAATAAATACACAAAAATACTAATATCAAAATAGGATTCTTGGGGGTAAACTCTCTCTCTCGAAACTTACCCTTGATCAAATTGGTTTCTATCGAACACCAATAAGCGACAATTAAACACAACCTTTGCCTTAGTCCATTCATGTTAGGACCGGAAATAAGCAGGTGTAAACGCGGAAGCTAGCAAAGCAAACCTCGAAAGATCACGAGTAAGAAGACAACGAGAAATATACCAATAGACACAAAGATTTAACGTGGTTCGGTCAATCGACCTACGTCCACAAAGGAGATGAGCAATCCACTATAAATATGAGAGTACAAAATACAGAGGGAAACAACCTCAACCAA
>NC_028643.1:49052516-49052895 GCF_001406875.1 Solanum pennellii | reverse complement strand
ACTTAATCTTCAACAACTTGCTTCTCCTCTCCATAATTTGCAAAATTTATGTCTCAACATAGAGAACCTCTCTCAAACAATTTCTCCAACAAAATCTTCATTACTGTCAAAATAGTTGCGGCTAGAACTACACCCGCCAAGATGAACACCTCTTTCTAACCTGGTTCAATAATCGATTATCGAACTACTGAATCTGACTTCATCATTGAATCTGGCTCTGATACCACTTGTTAGGACCAGAAATAAGCAGGTGTAAACGCGGAAGCTAGCAAAGCAAACCTCGAAAGATCACGAGTAAGAAGACAACGAGAAATATACCAATAGACACAAAGATTTAACGTGGTTCGGTCAATCGACCTACGTCCACAAAGGAGATGAG
>NC_028643.1:48996804-49052482 GCF_001406875.1 Solanum pennellii | reverse complement strand
ATACATGGGAGGTTCACACAAGTGATAACGTATCAAGCTTGTGACCCACAAATTCTCCATCTAACCAAAACTCTCAAAGCCCTTAAGACTACATTGTGAATGCTGATTAAGTTAGAAGGAACATTCCTCTATTTATAGAGTCCTAAACCTTTTCCTACAAGAAAAGGATTAGTCAATCCAAAACCTTTTCCTAAAAGGAAAACCTATTCATGGTAAGAAATTTAGGGAAAATAAAACCCAACAATTCACTCTCTCGAAATGAATGTGTGGAGGGTTTAGGATTTAGTAGTTTTGGTTTCAAAACCTCTCTCTTGAGTAAGCCAAAAACACTAAGCTAAGATTGTATTTGCAACTACAGTCAGCCACAACTACTGAACGGAATCACTTTTAAACAACAAATAAACTATCAGTTAGCAATACCCAACAGTTATATCTACCCATAATTACATAATCACACCCCAAGATGTGGGGTTTTAACTATACATAGTAAAACGCAAGAAATTGTTGCCAATCTGTGTTATGAAAATCAGAAATTACTGGTTGTAATATATCAGTCAGAAACACGAAGTAACTGAGATTTTTAGAACCAGTAAATAAGATGAACAGAAATTTATTTGTAAAAAATAATTGAATCTGTAAAACTTACCAGAATCTGGAATACTCTTTTTGATAATTTAGGAAGAAAATCAAGTCCACTGAATTCACAGTGTCCCCTTAAGGAAATTATTCCCCTCTAGTATCCGAGGTTTGATTTGGAATATAACCTCCCAGGGTAAAATGATCTTAATCAGTAGAGTATAGATACCAAAAACTCTACTGTCAGCGAATCAATCCACAGCAGGAAAGTACACGAAGAAATATGTGCTTTTAAGAAGAAGGAAGATCAGAAAATTCGTTGAAAAATATTCTGAAGACTGAATGGTATTTATAGGCAAGAAGAATATATTCTGAAAGGTTGCAACCCTTTCAGAATTGACACGACCATTAATGAAAGGTTGCAAACTTTCAAATGGTATTGACTGTTCCTGAAAGTTGCAACCTTGCAGAACAGTCATGGCGGGAATTTTTAAATATAACGGAATTTCATACGGGTCACGCGCGCGGATCCGAATCGGGTCGGGTTAACTAAAAAGTTGAAAACATTTCGGTTAACTTCTGTTATCAACTAATTAATTGAAAATAATTTTTTTGGCCATTAAATTAATTAAATAAATAACTAAAAAAAAATTTGTCCAAAAAATTATCTCTCGATCGATCATTTGCCAAAGCCGAAGCCGAAGCCGAAGCCGAAGCGAGCGAGCGACGACGACGACGGCGCGAGGGGGGTCCCTCTTTCCAACCCTTTTAACAATTAATAGGAGTGTTTATTTATTTAAACTCTCCTATTTTCATTTCCATTACCGATGAGGGACTATTGCCTTTTTCATTAAAGCATTAGAGGACTTTTCAAGTTCCCAACCTTTCAAGTTCTAAACTTTTCAAATTCCTCTCCTTCCCTCTATTTCCCATCAATTCTTGCTACATACCCAACAATCCCCCACATTGATGGGGAATAGTTATAACATAGGAATGCACGGACAATTGTGTACTTTACAAGCAAGGATTAATTGCATCTGGATAAGTAGGTTTCCCCTTGGACTTTCCGTAGTGAACATATGTCGGATATACTCGGTCAATCGGTAGATGTGATATCTTTGAACCGTCGAACTTTGGTGTATACCTAGACAACCATATGTCACACAATTAACCCTTTACTGTTTATGATTCTTACGGTTGTGTTCGTTTCAGCCATGAACACCTCCTGGTTTCATGAGTGTACAGAGAATAGGCTTTTGACATAAAATTCTCTTTGAAGCGGCTTCCACTTCACACTCACATAGGTGATTTCTAACCGTGTCATCTCGTAGATACACTATTTGGTCAAATCTACCAAACTTAGCAAATCATTAAAAACTTTAAGCTTTATTACCTCATTAACAAGCCTTAAAGTCTTAACCTTTTCCTGAACATTGTCTTCATCATGAGAATGGATTGAGTTAATTGACAATGTCGAACCGTCAGCCACAACTTTGTTTTTCTCCTTGAATCTAGCTCTTGGGATCTCCAGTCTGCTAGATAGAGTTACCGTCATGCTGACTTGTCCTAAGCCGTAAACCCATTCCCTTAGATGATCTTTCAACTGCCTCTCTCACTAGGCCTTTCGTTAGTGGATCTGACACATTATCGCTTGACTTTACATAGTCAATTGTGATAATTCCACTAGAGAGCAGTTGTCTTATGGTGTTATGTCTACGTCGTATATGACGAGACTTCCCGTTGTACATAACGCTCCCTGCCCTACCTATTGCTGCTTGACTATCGCAATGTATGCAAATTGGTCCAACAGGTTTGGGCCAGAATGGAATATCCTCTAGGAAATTCCGGAGCCATTCCGCTTCTTCACCAGCCTTATCCAAAGCAATGAATTCAGATTCCATTGTGGAGCGAGCAATACATGTCTGTTTGGAAGATTTCCAAGAGACAGCTCCTCCACCAAGTATGAATACATAACCACTCGTGGATTTTACATCATTTGACCCGGTGATCCAATTTGCATCACTATATCCTTCAATCACAGCAGGATATTTATTATAATGCAAAGCATAATGTTGTGTCCATTTTAGATAACCCAACACACGTTTCATAGCCATCCAGTGAGTTTGATTCGGATTACTAGTGTACCGACTCAGTTTACTAATAGCACATGCTATATCTGGTCGCGTGCAATTCATAATATACATCAAACTTCCCAACACTCTGGCATATTCCAATTGAGAGTCACTTTGACCTTCATTCTTTTTAAATGTACAACTTAAATCAATTGGAGTTTTGACTACATTGAAATTCAAGTAATTGAACTTATCCAATACTTTTTCAATATAATGAGATTGAGATAATGCTAGTCCCTGGGGAGTTTTGATAATCCTGACCCCTAAGATCAAATCAGCAACTCCTAAGTCTTTCATATCGAACTTGCTGGACAACATGCGCTTAGTAGCATTTATATCGTCAATTTCTTTACTCATTATTAACATGTCATCAACATACAAACAAACAATGACTTCATGATTCATAACGTTTTTAATGTAAACACATTTATCACATTCGTTAATCTTGAATCCATTTGCCAACATTATTTGATCAAATTTAGCATGCCATTGTTTGGGTGCTTGCTTGAGTCCATAAAGTGACTTCACAAGTCTGCACACTTTCTTTTCTTTACCAGGAACTATAAACCCTTCAGGTTGTTCCATGTAAATTTCTTCCTCTAACTCTCCATTTAAGAAGGCTGTCTTTACATCCATTTGGTGGATTTTAAGATCATGCACTGCTGCTAGTGCTATTAACATCCTAATTGATGTTATCCTTGTTACTGGAGAGTATGTGTCAAAGTAGTCCAGACCTTCCTTTTGTCTGTACCCTTTGACTACCAGTCTAGCCTTATATTTGTCAATAGTCCCATCAGGTTTCATTTTCCTTTTAAAGATCCATTTTGATCCTAAAGGTTTATTTCCTGGAGGAAGATCAGTCAATTCCCAAGTGTGATTGCTTAAAATTGATTCAATCTCACTATTGACTGCTTCTTTCCAATAAGTTGACTCTGACGAAGACATAGCTGCTTTAAATGTTTGAGGCTCATTTTCAAGCAATAGTGCTACAAAATCTGGTCCGAAAGAAACAGATTTTCGTTGTCGAGTACTTCGCCTAGGTTCCTCACTAGTTAGAATATTTTCCGTTGATTCTTCTCGTGGTCGTTTAGGTCTTTCACTTGTTGACTCACTTTCAGTTTTATACGGATAAATGTTTTCAAAAAACTCTGCATTATCTGATTCAATTATCGTATTAACATGAATCTCAGGATTATCAGATTTGTGAACCAAAAATCGACAGGCTTTACTATTCACAGCATACCCAATAAAGACACAATCTATTGTTTTGGGTCCAATTTTAACCCTCTTAGGTAAAGGAACCTCTACCTTGGCTAAACACCCCCACACTTTGAAATATTTCAAGTTGGGTTTTCTTCCTTTCCACAACTCATATGGAATTGATTGTGTTTTTCGATGGGGTACTCTATTGAGTATTTTATTAGCTGTAAGGATGGCTTCCCCCCAAAGATTTCGCGGTGAACCAGAATTGATCATTAAGGCATTCATCATTTCCTTTAATGTTCTGTTCTTCCGTTCTGCCAAACCATTTGACTGTGGTGTATAAGGTGCAGTAGTTTGATGAATAATACCATATTCCAAACATATCTCTGCAAAAGGAGATTCATATTCTCCACCCCTATCACTCCGAATCATTTTTATCTTTAGATTCAATTGGTTTTCCACTTCATTTTTGTATTGCTTAAATGCATCAATTGCTTCATCCTTACTATTAAGCAAATATACATAACAAAATCGAGTGCAGTCATCAATAAAAGTTATAAAATACTTTTTCCCACCACGAGATGGTGTTGACTTCATATCGCATATATCTGTGTGAATTAAGTCTAAAGTTTTAGAATTTCTTTCAACAGACTTGTAAGGATGTTTAACAAACTTACTTTCCACACAAATTTCACATTTCGACTTATCGCATTTAAAATCAGGCAATACTTCTAGATTAACCAATTTTCGCAAGGCTTTGTAATTTACATGTCCCAAACGGGCATGCCATAAATCACTTAACTCCAATAAGTAAACAGAAGCAGAATTTTTATTAATACTGTCAATAACCATTACATTTAGTTTGAAAAGACCCTCATTGAGGTAGCCCTTTCCTATGAACATTTCATTCTTACTTATTACAGCTTTATCACTAACTAGGACACACTTAAACCCGTTCTTAACGAGTAGTGCAGCAGAAACTAAATTCTTCCTAATAGTAGGGACATGCAGAACATTGTTTAAAGTCAACACTTTGCCGGATGTCATTTTCAACATTACTTTCCCAGTTCCTGCAATCCTTGCTGTTGCTGTGTTTCCCATGAATAAATCTTCATCGTACTCAGCAGGAGTGTACGTTGCAAAGGCTTCTTTTGCAGAGCAAATATGTCTAGTGGCACCTGAGTCGAGAAACCACTCCTTGGGATTTCCAACTAAGTTACACTCCGATATCATTGCACACAAGTCATCTGCATCTTCCATCTTTTCCACGATGTTTGCTTGACTTTTGCCTTTGCCTTTGTTTTTGTCCTTTCTTGGAGCATGACAATCAGAAGATCTATGACCAGCCTTGCCACAATTATAACAGTTGCCTTTGAATTTCTTCTTGGCCTGTTCTGACTTCTGCCCGTTGGACTTCTTTCTCTTTTTGTCTTTGGTAGGAGCTTCTTCAACAATATTAACTCCAATGATTGTTGAACTCTTACGCGACTTCTTTTCGGCATTTCTGTTATCTTCCTCAATCTTGAGCCGAATCACAAGATCTTCAAGCTTCATTTCTTTACGCTTGTGCTTAAGATAATTCTTGAAGTCGTTCCACAAAGGAGGCAACTTCTCGATCATTGCAGCCACTTGAAAAGCTTCATTTACTACCATATCTTCAGCAATCAGATCATGGAGAATAAGTTGAAGTTCCTGCACTTGTGATCCAACAGTTTTACTATCTACCATTTTATAGTCTAAAAACTTTGCGACCACAAANTAAAAACTTAGCGACAACAAACTTTTTCAAGCATGCATCTTTTGTCTTATATTTCTTCTCAAGTGCATTCCACAACTCTTTTGAAGTTGTTATTGCACAATAGACATTATAGAAGTCATCCTCTAAAGCACTCAAAATGTAACCTTTACATAGGAAGTCTGACTGTTTCCATGCTTCAACAATCATAAATTTTTCCNATTTTCCATGCTTCAACAATCATAAGTTTTTCCCTGTCTGGCATATCATCAGCAGGAACTGGAGTATCTTCACTTGTTAAATTTCTGCAGACCAAGAGTGGTAAGCCAGAAAAATACTCGTTGCTGTCATCCTTTGAAATTCACACCTGTGAATTTACCCGGTTTCTCTGCTTGTGATACAAGAGTTCGGGTTGGTGCAGCAACAGCCACTGTAACACCAGTGTTTTCCATTTCTGATAAACAAATTTGATACAATATAAGTAAGCAATAAATTATAATTGCAGACTTAAAGGAGTATAAAATCACAAAGATTTTTGTCTCCACCAGAAACACAGATTTAATAATTTCCTTAAGATTGTTGCCAATCTGTGTTATAAAAATAAAAAATTACTGGTTGTAATATATCAGTCAGAAACACGAAGTAACTGAGATATTTAGAACCAGTAAATAAGATGAACAGAAATTTATTTGTAAAAAATAATTGAATCTGTAAAACTTACCAGAATCTGGAATACTCTTTTTGATAATTTAGAAAGAAAATCAAGTCCACTGAATTCACAGTGTCCCCTTAAGGAAATTATTCCCCTCTAGTATCCGAGGTTTGATTTGGAATATAACCTCCCAGGGTAAAATGATCTTAATCAGTAGAGTATATATACCAAAAAACTCTACTGTCAGCGAATCAATCCACAGCAGGAAAGTACACGAAGAAATATGTGTTTTTAAGAAGAAGGAAGATCAAAAAATTCGTTGAAAAATATTCTGAAGACTGAATGGTATTTATAGGAAAGAAGAATATATTCTGAAAGGTTGCAACCCTTTCAGAATTGACACGACCATTAATGAAAGGTTGCAAACTTTCAAATGGTATTGACTGTTCCTGAAAGTTGCAACCTTTCAGAACAGTCATGGCGGGAATTTTTTTTAAATATAACGGAATTTCAAACGGGTCATGCGCGCGGATCCGAATCGAGTCGGGTTAAATAAAAGTTGAAAATATTTCGGTCAACTTCTGTTATCAACTAATTAATTGAAAATAATTTTTTTGGCCATTAAATTAATTAAATAAAATTAAAATAAATTTGTCCAAAAAATTATCTCTCGATCGATCATTTGCCAAAGCCAAAGCCAAAGCCGAAGCCGTAGCCGAAGCGAGCGAGCGACGACGGCGACGGCGCGAGGGGGGTCCCTCTTTCCAATCCTTTTAACAATTAATAAGAGTGTTTATTTATTTAAACTCTCCTATTTTCATTTCCATTACCGATGAGGGACTATTGCCTTTTTCATCAAAGCATTAGAGGACTTTTCAAGTTCCCAACCTTTCAAGTTCTAAACTTTTCAAATTCCTCTCCTTCCCTCTATTTCCCATCAATTCTTGCTACATACCCAACAGAAATTGATACCAACTGGTGTTTTCATCAAATGGGTACGATTGATACTGTCTTTACAAAGGTCTACGATGAAGAATCTTCAACATCCACTTCTAATTTCTTGATTTTGGAAATCTTCAAAATCCTCTAAATTCAAGGAAAAATGTCTCCAAACTTTAAAACTAAACTCAAAACTAGATAATTGATAGATTGTTTTCAATACTAAATCATTAACTATGAATTTAAAAATGTAATTATAGTTGTCAAAAATTGTGCTACAAAGGATCAGTCGGTGCAATAAGTCGGGATCGTCGATCCACTCGAACATCCGGCCTTTGTCATTCGTATCGCCGTTTTGCTTTTGCCTTCAACATAATTGAGGTTCTGTAACTTTGGGCGACATAGAACTGGACCGCTGAAAAGTTCGGCGACTCGCGAACTAATCCTCTCAACAGACGACTTGATTTTCTCCTTTAGGGTTTAGCACACTTGAACATAAGGCAAGACCAAGGCCATTCAGCGACTCGCCTAATTGGTTAGGCGATCCTCAGGCCTTTTTTTCTTCGTTCTTTCAGTTGCCTTGATCATTTTTTCTCCTTAGTGTCCATATTTTGTTCCTCAATCCAAATCCTTCAAAATCAAGGATTTATATAAGTTATTGGGACAAAATATGCATTTGATTGATGACAATAAATCTATATAACTAAAGCCGTAAATGGGTTCAAATCGTGGATTAATCAACACTCCCAACCTCAACATTTACGTGTCCATCATGTAAAACTCAAGTTCAACAGTTCAAAGAGGATGTCTCATACAGTGCTACACAAGATTCAATCATGAATGCACACAAAACGACTCAACTTACTCATGCAAGGATCAATTGTGCATTCAAAGATTCAAGTTCTAACTTAACATTACCAAAGAATCTCAAGCTCTCCATACTTGCTTCAAATGCAAGTTTAAGCTCAACAAAAGTGTTCAAGTGCCCTCACACAAAGAATGATTCCATATCACGTATAATGGTTTACAATTTAAAACTCCGGAATCAACTTCAACACTCACTCTCACAAAGATGAACACGATGCATGATTTCACCCATAGGCTTGCCTGTAATTTCCTATCAACCTTTTTTTCAGCTCACTAAAGATCAAAAAGGTACTTTCAAGGTTTATAATGGGACTGGGAGCAAAGGTATGGTCATTTAGGTCCAGTGACTTCTATCATCATGAAATGGGTGTGAATCACACTTCCTTCCCTTTTCTTCATCATTTTTTTCGTGCTCACAAGTCATCCCATTATTCATCTTTCATGGACGGTTGGAAACACCTTTTCTTTTTATATTTTTCAAATTTATTCTACATTTTTTCCTATTTTCTTTTTCATTCTTTTCTTATTTTTCATCTTTATTTTTTATATATATGGAGGGGTTCCATTTTTCTAAAAACCATGGGTCAAAGGGGACTTTCTTGCACTTCTTGATGTACCTTCTTTTTTCACCACACCCCAACTTAGGATTTTGGCCTAAGTTGGCTATTCACATTGACCACAACTTCATGAGGATTATGAGCAATGGATTAAGAAAGGTTATTATTTCGTCAAGTTTCTTCCAAGAAAAGGGCAAGACTCAAGGGGTATTCAATCAAGTATCACACACTCACAAGGTTGGCCACGAAAGAGGTATATGTCAAATTGTTTCACACTCTTCAAAGTTTCTTAAGATCATATCATGAGATCACATCACTTAGTCAACTGGACCGACAGGGAAAATTCTAGGTGTCATCATGCATGGTTCACAGTAAGCTCATCACATAAGACATTGATACTAACATCAAAAAAGACTCCACACTTTTGTTAGTGTGCAAGGTTAATATCAAAAGACCCAATTTGATACTTGGCAAGTCACAAAGAGATGTAAACAGTTCACATATTATCTATATAACTTTATTTGGACTCATGGTAGCCACAGATTCATGTTTGTTTAAATATGAGCACTATTCAAGTGATCGATTTAATTATAAGCACTATTCAAGTCATCGGTATTGATCAATACCGGGACTCAAATTTGAAAGGAACAACCATATTCAAACATAAACAAGAGGTAGGCAACAGTTTTCAGAAGGGTCGAAAATTATTCATAGTTTAAAATAGGAGCCACAAGCTCAATCATACACAATATGCAATTAAAACACAAGATAGAGCTAAAAACTCAATTACAAAAACATAACCATTTTCACAAAAATTCAAAAAAGGTGGGCTTCATCTCACCACAAAATAAAAATCATTCGTCCTCAAATGCAAATAACAAAAAAATATCCAAAGTCAAAGTAACAAAGAGGGAGGTAAATAGGGTATCCTCTCTAGTCATTCTCTTCATTTGTTTGGACTTGGGCCTCAATGCCCGGGGTCACCTTATAAGAGACAATAGTTGTATTAGAGTATGCCTAGAGTCTATCTGCAAGAAAGGTCTCCACAACTGCATAAACCCCCCGGGCCCATGAAGAAACAGAGCGGTCTCTGGGAGTAGTCTTTTTGTTAGAGATTGCCCTTTTTCCCTTGCCTTTCCCTTTTCCAACATCAAATAAAACATGAACTTATAAGCGAGATGTGGAACTTTGGCGAACCGCCGAGTGGTTCAGCGATCTTGAACCAGCTTAACAAATGATCTAACGTGCCTACATTCACCCAACTTCTCAAATTCAACCCGCAACGCTTGAAAAAAAAATCAAAGCATGCACAAGTTAAATTCAATTTAAATAAGATTCGTAATACCCATCACCCCGGAATACTCAGCTTCTTCCGGTTTTGCCAAATTTTATCCTTAAGAATGACGTCACCTACTCTATCATTGGGTAAATCACGACATTTAGCACAAATATAGGCTACTTAGACTTCACCCGACTAGACCCGAAAACATGCAAACACAACCCCAAAAAATTCCATTCATATTAAAGCACAAAAAACACCCGATTTGAACATTAAAAGCAATATGGGAAAGATTATCAATTAATACAGGTTCCAACAAAAACAATTAAGATCGGAGAGGCCTGGCACACTTCAACAAGGTAAGAGCATTTGCAAATGAGTACAAAATGCGATAAAACAAACATGGGCTTCGGAAAACCAATCCCTTATGTCAAACAATATAAAATTTGAAATGCTAGGCGGCAAATTTTTCCAAATTTTTCCAAATTCAACAACTAAAACACTTACAGAATGCAAAAATATTAAAAATACTAAAGAGGTGTGAGATTTGAAAGATTACAAGCGAGGGAAAGTGAAAGAGTTTGAGGTTTAAAACTTTGGCCTTTTGAAAAACCATCCAAATCTCGTATATTTGGCGACATTAGTCATGCTCGCCGATCCACTATGCGACAAGTTGATTAGTCACTTACCTCACCAAGTTTTAAAGGTCCTTGATGTACCGTGGTTTCACGGTACTTTCAATACTTTTTCCTTAAGTTTAGTGTGTGTCTATGGCCTTTTTGTAGTAATTTTATTGTGTTTTTATTTGTGTTTTGCAGGAAAGTTGTCCAAAAAGGAAATGCAAAAGGCTGTGCAGAAATCAGTACAGAAGTGACCCATAAAGCCATTGATGGCCCATCGTCTCATCGAAGGACCGTAGGTGGTGACCGTCGATTGAAGGTTCGAGCATCTGGAAGCAACTCGGGGAATTCTGACCAAGTGTGTGGTTATGGAAGGATCAACGGTCGGTCGATTGATCGACAAACCATGCTGGCAAGTCGTCGATGTGATCAGAGACTGCCCCAGTACCTGGTGTTAGAGAAAAGATTTACTTAGCTCGCTCCTTGCTTGCGGAGCGTCATACCAATAAAAACAAAAGAGTTATAGGATTGGAATCGATGACTTAAGACTCTTTCTTAAGGGCCTTTAAAGACAGACCATTATCAAACTCTTCTAAGTATGGAACGACGATAAGCATCGACGGACTGTAAGTGCATCGACGGACCGTGCTGTTGGTCCGTCGATTGGATCAGAGAAGGTGCGATTTGGAGGCTTGAAGAAGATTCTAAGTATGGACCGATGTAGGCAGTTGACGGTCCGCCATTTCATCAACGGACCGTTTGTGGAGTCATTGATTGAAGACACGTTTTGGGACAAACTCTCCTTATTTTGAACTCCTTTTAATTTAGGATTTTGTTATTATAAATAGGGTAAATACCTCGATTTTGGGGTTAGACTTTTTATTATTTTTCATACTTTAGTTCTTGGAAATTTGACTTTGAAACTTGGGCAATTATATTAAATTTCCGGAATCGATTTACAAGTGAATTTTGCTATTTCAAGTGTTATTGTTGGATTTTCTTCAAACTTGTCAAAATAAGTACATGAATTATTATTTAACAACGATGAATCATTTATTTCTAGGCATGTGCAACTAAATCTACAACTAGGGTTGTGGAATAATGGGTGATTCATAAGGTAAAACTAGCTAAATAACAATTCTAGAATAGATCTTGCATGTATTGATAATTCTTTCATATAGAAGTCTTTTTAACGAGTTCACGTGTTAGAACTTGCCCTATTTCTACTTCCCGGACCAAGGGGGTAGTTAATAGGAAAAGAATTATCAACATAGATTTAGTGGACACTATATAATAGGCTAGTTTCGATTGGTGCGAAGTAGTAACTAAGTCATACATCGAATATGATGCTTGATATGAGGTAAAGGTAAGGTTTAGTAACTTAGACACACGTAGCCGGACCAATGTACGGGGCGAAATTTTCTAAATGCCAGACCAAGGATTTAGAGATACATCACTTATCACTTTGCATGCAAGACACTAGAAAATAATTGTTATAGCTAGGATTACCGCGTTATGAACCTATAGGGAACACTTACACCCTAGTTTTTCTCACCACTTGATAAACACCGAAGTTTTAATATTGTTACTTGTTTTACTTAGAAATAACTGAACATTTTTGTTTCATAAAAACGCCCCCTTTTTAATTAACTGTTTTCGGAAAGGACTTGACTAAATAGAAGTAACCATAGACTAAAGTTAAGTCTAAACCATTTTCCTTGTGGGATCGACCCAAACCTAATAATTGAGTTCTTTACTTGATATGACAGTTTATACTTCTTTAGGAAAGTATAATTTGAGCGTATCAGTCCTCCAGTCGATGAGGGGATCTAAATGATGGTCATGATTGGGATCGACGACCTGATTGGCGATTTCCCAACAATTTCTTGGGCTCGTCGAGTTTTACAGACTTTATTTTGATTGATTCCAATGATAGTATAGGTCGGGATCTCCAACTTCTTCGGTGATTCACCAATTGGAACTTTTAGTTAACCAATTTGCACTTCTCCAACACTTTCCACACTTCAACCTGCACAATCAACACATCGTTATTTCTAAAACAAAAATAAAGCAATAAAAAGGGTCTTGGGTTGCTTCCTAATCAGCGCATTAGTAAACATCACGACACGATGCAAGTCCACACTTAAGACGCATTATAGGGTTCGATATAGTGTCACTAGGAAGCCCCTCCGTAGACTGTGACACTACAAGACTGTTAGTTAAGACCAATATTTAGGGGAGAGCTAGTAATCTCGTCTCTAATAACATATGTATTAGGACGATATTATATTCCGGTCCATTTATATATTTTATTGCGAAGATACTAAATCTGGTCCCTAAAGAACTAATTTACTAGTCTCAAATTCTAACTGAAGGACTTAATCAGGAAAATACACTTCCACCTAAATTAATAAGAAAAGCTTTTCCTTCTACCAAAATTTCAGGCACCAATTTTTTTTCGTAGAAGCCAAAAAAAAGTGAAAAACTGCTCGGTTTCTGAAAAGTAATTAAAATGTAAAAGGAAAGGTCTTTATTTTTTTGGTAATATGGTCACAACTTTACCCTAGCTATCTCTTCGAATCATCAGAATCGACACTCCTATAGTATTTTTCCAGCGAAACTCAGCCCTAATCTCAACACCTGTGTATTTCCATAGTAGCGGTGTCTTCTCGTTGTGCATACGTAATTGCTGCTTATGTTATTAGCTGCTCGATTGGTGAAAACACAGAGGTTTGTTTCCTCTTTTATGTTTCCTCTTTTAATTAAATCGAGTTGCTTGTTTCTTTCATAAAGTGTATTGATGACATCTTTTCTTGTTTTATTCAAGTTACTCTTCTTCTTCCTCTTTTCTAAAATTAAATAGGGTTTAAATTTCAATGATTTGCTCAGTTTTCTATGTACAGTTAGTAAAAGATTATTGGGTTGAGCTTTCTGATAGTTACTCGATTTTGTGAAATATATTATGAGGCTGAAGATTTATATTTTATATAGAGTGCTATGGTATTTGAAGAGGTTCATAATCTGCTCTGTTTTGTATATGATAGTCTGAAGATGTATTGTATCTATAAACATACATACATTTTACACACAGCTTATTAAGCAAGAGAAATATGAGCGTGTGCATATTTGTCGCTTCATCATATTTAAAGACAAAGGATCACGATGAACCTAGAAAGAAACAATTTCTCTATTTGTTTTTAAAATTTAATCTTATATGAAATCAATGGCTGCATTATATAAAAATATTGATTTTTTTTATGTTTTTTCGTGTAAATCTTCATAGAGTAGGAGTTAGGACTCAAACCATCTCGTTTCCACGTTCCATTATCTCGTTCTGTGCACAAAAGGTTGAGTAGGATGCTTTTTTTTTTGGAAGATATAACATTTGAACCTGAGACTTAATATATGACAGCAGGGGTGACTCAACGTAATTGGGGGCCTAAATTGAAATTTTAATTTGTGGCCTAAAATATAAATACACTTTATATAAGTATTTATTCAAAATTTATTTTTTCACACTATTTAGATGGAAATTATTAGTGCTTAATTTTGTTTTTTCATTTACTAGTTTTAGGTAAGGTTTTATCAGCTCAACATTGAAAAACATCTTTTTAAGTGAGACAATTATTATATATATTGTTAATGTAATGCTATAAGTAATAAGTTGATAAATATTAAAACCATAGAATTTGACTCAAGAAGTTGATAACTTGGCATACCTCATTTTAATATGCTTATACTCTAGTAATTCTTGAAACTAAAATTTAAAAAGACATTGTAATTCACTTTGTCCAACACTTTTTACTATTATTTCTTATTTTTAACAAATTGCAAAAGATGTTAAAGTGAATCATATAATCTATTTTTAAAAAAGTTATACTTTTTATCATAAATAATCAATTTTTCTATAAAAATTTTAACACATGATTTATTCTTGACAAAAATTTGGGGGCCTAAGGCAAAGGCCTTAAATTGCAAAACATGGAGCTGCCCCTGTATGACAATGTCTAATCTTGGATATATTATTAGATATGCACACTGATCATTTGACTGATGCATGAAGTAACACCTATGCATAAGCTTCTTGTTTGTGGTAATTGGTTAACAATGTTGCTGGCCTGACAAATTTGTTAAAATAGCTTGATTATTATCAGTTACATATTAAGTTTAGTATTGAAAAAGTTGGGTCAAATATAGAAGGGTTGTATAGCTAACTTGAATCAGTTTTGGGATTAAGGTGTCATTTATTGATCGACTTATTAAAACAGTTCAAAAGTGAGGTCATGGGGAGTAACTTTTATTCTTGTCTACCATACGTAAAGACTTCTCTTTTTTGTTGAACTAAAATCTCAAGCAATTAGTTGTGTTGGTTGCAGGTTCTTGTAATTGTACTGGATTTATTTCTTTAGGCGTAGATTTTCTTGGCCAACGTAAATGTGCAACTATTTTTTTCAAGATTTTGATTCCAGCTAGTTTTATAACTTGTTGAGATTGTTAATTAATAGCCATTTTATTCTCGAATTATGGTTGGCTAACTTGCTTCCTGTTTATTTTCTTACATTGATAAAGGTATTGGCTGGTGAATTAACTACCCAATGATTTGCATGTGGACGGTTACTCCAATAACTTTATAGTTATCTCAGTTTTCTTCTTTGAAATTTAGTTTCTTACATACTTTATTGATAACAATCAAACTGTCTCAGCTACTGGTAAACACAACCAATAGCTAACATTCCTTTCCAGGTTATCATTCATGCCAATTATTGTTTCCATCCAAGAAGTTGTCTATCAATACCTTTCCAATCCAATGATTTCCTCCAGCCATACGAAGTGTAAGGACATATAAAGATCATGTTGTCAGTTCTCTATAATATACGAATAGATGTCATTATAAACAGTAAACAATTATAAATTAACAGGCAGTACTTACCTATACTCATGCACACTGAGAAAATCCTTCTTAAGGGTAAGAAATTCCCTTACCTTAGCCTCTTTCCATTCTTGGGGAAACAAACGTCCCAAGAAAGCTTCTTCAAAACATGCCCAACTCGAATGTGGTGCATCCTCATCTCTACCCTCCTTCCACTGATCAAACCAGGTCCTAGCAACATTTTTCAGTTGATATGCTGCTAGCTCAACTCTTTCAGCATCCGCAACTTGCGTGACATCGAACACCTTCTTAAGTTCCTCAATGAAACTCTCTAGGTCCTCAGTAGTGCTTGAAGCGGTGAAATTTTGAGGGTTCATACTCAAGAACCCACAAATCCTTGAAGATTCAGCCTCTTATTGTCTAGCTCCTCGTTTTTCCCAACTTGGTTAGTTACCACTTGGCTTAACATCCTAATAGCCTAGCAGTACCCAACTTTGATAACTTCCCCTTGAGGTTGCACTTCAGGTGCATTGGGTAACTCGAGTTCCTCTACATTCCTCCTAGTTGGATGACCTCTTGTTACTCTTCGTGGAGGCATGATTATCTGAAACACGTGCAAGCATGAATTACAGAGAAAATTTTAGAGATAAACTCTAACGCACGAAAAGAGTGTGACAGAAGTGAAGGAATTCCCTTATGTTGCAGCCTACTAATTATTGATGTTGTGCGCTTCACACCGATTACAAGGACTCTATAGACATGGCTTCATACTCCTAAAGATTCTTAAACATTGTGCTCTGATACCAAGTTTGTCACACCCCGAGCCTACACCCTGGACGTGGCCGCCACCCGAAACCATTGATGGCCTCGAGAGGATCCTTGGTATAGCTTACTTACACAGCGGAAGACTTAAACACAAGAGACAACTCTAGAAATTTCTTAAAAGTAATACTTAGCCAAAATAACAACTCAAGTCTTAATCGTTTACAAGTGAAATGAAAAGACTAAAAAAACTAATACATCTTTCTATGAAGCCGCTAAAATAAAGAGGGATATTGGAACAGGACCCCCTATAATCATAACAACTGAAAACTCAAAACAATAACTGAATGATAAAGATGTCCTTCGGAATGAATAGAGGCTCACCAACTGACTCTGAGTTGCTAACTGGATCAACAGTATGTCAGATGCTGATCCTAGCTATCTGCGCCTGCATTATAAGACTATGCAAGCCAACTGACATCAGTTCATTGGATGTACAAGTATGCGAGTTGGAATGCTAAAACGACTTAAGCTTGAAAGAAGGAAAACATACCTTGACTCTGCTCAACTCATGAATAAATTAACTCAATATCAAGCAGTAAACTCATGTGATATATATTTATATGTATAAAACATATAGAGCAACTGAAAATAATCTTAGTTCATTAATGATAAAGCAATAACAAACTTAACTTAACTCATTTAAAGTAATATAACTTATGTGGAAGATTCTCTAACTGAACCATCACTATGAGCCTAATTGATGATAAAACATTCTATCTCACACTGTCGAGGACTATCCTATACCTTGTTATTGGTATAGGACCTTAATAAACATAATGGATCCACTAGCTTAACTTACGTGATCATCTAAAAATTATGAATCATTAATAACCATGATGGCTACATGGTTTATCGAGACTTTAGTTATTATAAACTCGCATTCCTATATCGATGCTCAATACTACTCCCAAAAATATACTTAGCTCATGTGTTTTTAAAATAACTTCTTTCTTTGGGTTGAGATAATTGCTCAACACTTAGCTTTAAAAGCTCTCTTGGAACCAATGTTTCCTTTTCTTTCTCAAAAATCTTTTGGGAAATCATAGTTTCCTCTTATCTTAAATGTGAAAACATTTATAAACTCTTAGGGAATACTTAGTTCCCTTATAACTCTTGAGAAATGAACTCAACTCTTTACTTAGATTGAAACTTGAGTCTTAAAACAACTCTTAGGGAATACTTAGTTCCCTTGTAACTTTTTGAGAAATGAACCCAACTCTTTACTCTTTACTAAACTTGAAACTTGAGTCTTAAAAACAAGGTTAAAACGTTTCTAAAGACTCTTGGAAAATGTTTAGAATTTTGCTTTAACTTGCTTCTTAACTTCTAGATTAACTCTTAACTTCTTTGACTTTGATCTTAACTTTCCTTGAATTGAATTATGGATTCAAGGTTCATGATCTCATGATGTTTAGATGTACCTTTAGAGTGTTCAAATCAATTAAGAAACATAGGTACATCACTTAGGAACTAGTACAAAAATATGGGGGGGAAATGGGGAGAATTGGCGTCCCTGGCACTCTATGAGGCGCGAGGCGCCAACCCTCATCATACATAGAGAAGGGTGGGGCACTCTAGCTGGCATGGCGCCCCAACCCCTATACCCAGGTTTTCTCAACTTTTCTCCTTCGTTTTTCATCTCTAAACCCTCTAAACTTCTATTGTTCTTTTCCAAACACTTAGGATCATTAGTACCCTCAATACCCAATATATTCAACCCCAAATCACACCCGGAAACATGGATCAAAACTTCAACAACACATACTTCAAGAATTCAACAAAAACTTCAACACTATTCATCAAGAACTCAATGTCTTAACATTCAAATAGCTTAGATTAGCTGAATTAAATAAAATTGGCGTGTGGTGAACTAACCCAACACTGTGCGATCTCACACACCTTTTTAGGGATCACCCCCACGAATTCCATATGCAATGCTTGAATGTTCTTGACAAATTCTTGGTTTTCTCCTCTTTTCTTATTTCTCCAAGCCCTAGCATGAATACGAAATCTTTCTAAAGTGAATGAAGTCTAATTTTACCCTAATTAATCCCTAACATTGAATTAATATGAGTAGGTAAGGAAAAGACAACTTTGCCCTTCCCAAATTCGGATTGGACTTCCCTTAATCCAACATCCCAACTTCTGAAAGACATATCTCACTCATACAATATAGAAATCGCGCAAACTCGTCGTCATTGGAAATATTATTATACAGATTTTCCAACATTATTTGGAACTACCGCTAATTCATCTTGAGCTAGGAGCTATTTTCTTTTGAAAATTACCAAAACTCACATCCTAACAAAGATAATTTCCCAGATTTTTTGTTATTCTTTCCAAAAATAAATGTCTGCAGATTTTAACCTCTTTTCTAGTCATTTCTAGTTGCGAGGTGCTACAATGGGCTACTATAAAAATCGGGTAACTGCAATTAGTAGTACACAACCGCATATAAGTGATTAAGTTATACTTTAGTGGGGTAAGCTCGTTCTAGAGCTAATTAACTAGAATCTTATCGGTTTCTCTCGAATTCTAATAAGCGGCAATTAAGAATAAACTTCGCCTTAGTCCATTCACTCTCTCGAGTCAAATGTGTGGAAGAGGGTTTAGGATTCACTCTTTCGAGCTGAACCCATGACAACCCACTAAATATAGACCATTGATTCAGTAGTTTTGGTTTCAAAACCTCTCTCTCGATCAAGTCAAGAACACTAAGCTAAGATTGTTTTACAACTACAACCCATTATATTTAACCACAACTACTGTAGGAAATCACTTTTAAACAACAGAGAAACTATAAATTAGAAATACCCAACAGTTATATCAACCCATAATCACATAATCACACCCCAAGAATTTGGATTTTACCTAGACATAGTAAAAAGCAAGAAATCGATACCAACTAGTGTTACCATCATCTGGATACGATCTATATTGTCTTTACAAAGGTGTACAATGAAGAATATTCAACACCCATTTCCAATTTCTTGGAATCAGAAATCTTCAGAATCTTCCAAAGCTTAGGAAAAATGTCAGCAAACTTTAAAACTAAACTCAAAACTAGATAACTGATAGATTGTTCCCAATACCGAATCATTAACTAGGAATTTAAAAATGTATTTATAGTTGCCAAAAATTATGATGCGAAGGATTAGTTGGCGCAATACATTGGAATCGCCGATCCACTCGGCGATCTTCCCTTTGTCATTTGTATTACCGTTTTACTTTTGCCTGCATAATCCTTGAGGTTCTGTAACTTTGGGCTATATATCACTACATCACGGAACCATTCTATGACTCGACGGCTACTCCTTTTGATCACCGTCTTGATTTTCTCCTTAAAGGTTTAGCATACTGGAAAATAAAGGGAGACCAAGGCCATTTGACGACTCGCCTAATGGGTTAGCTAAATAACAAATGTCTCAAAGAAAGGATTGCAATAAATAATAATGAACTCAAGCTGAATGTAAGGAAATAAAGGAGTAAAATCAATTAAGGCTTACTAAATACTTTCTCATCTCTGAACTCAACATTTTAAGTGACATATAAAATACTTTTTAACTCTATTTTAGAGATTCTCTAACCTACAACCATCACTATAAGCTACATGATAATATTGCATCTCTCCCACACTACGAGAACCGTCTTATACCTTTTTAAGTTATAGAACACCTCAACTAAGTGGATCCACTAAGTTATGCTGAAAAATAAAAAGGAATCATCTAAAAATTATAACCTTTACCCATGTAGGCATATATGGTTTACGGGAGATGTGAGTTGTTTGGATTCTCTCCCATATCGGTGCTCAATACTACTCTCAATAATATATACTTATGACATATGTTAAAAATAACATAACTCTTTCTCTGGTTTGAGATAACTCAAACTACTCTCTTAAATAAGGTAAGTAATCTATAAGTAACTTTTGAACTCATAACTCAATTAAAAATCTCAGTTTCTCTTTTTTCAATATAAAAACTAATGGTTCAAGAAATACATAGTCCCCTTATACTCATACTTGAAAACTCTTTCTCAAAAATATTTCAAAATCATATTATAATATGATCATTGATGAATCGGGAAGTCATACAACATAATTATTGATGGTACATCCAGATATCATATTTCTTAAACATGGATGACATACTTGATTGTCATACTAATCATGTTTTAGAAACTCTTTCTCAAAATTCATCTTTACTTCCTCAAAACTCAATTTAAAACTCAAATGTTGGCTTTAAAAAGATTCTCAAAATTTGTAACTCAATTCATAGGGTTCATGTAGAATTATGGACATGAACGATTCAAATTGGGGATCTTAATAGACTCAGAACTCAAGAAGCAAGAACTCAAGCTCACTAGTCATCTCAAGAATACGCAATTCATAGGGTTCATGTTGAAATGTAGACAAGAATTAATTAACTCAAGAATATTAATGCATAACATATAGAAATTCATTAATTAGAAATAAAACTGCAAAAAGAATCAAGAACTCAATAAATCAAAATCAACTTATTTCAAGAATACTCAAATCTAGGGATGTTATCCTAGATTTCTCTTTTATTGATTTGAAAGTAGATGTAGCGCGTGAGAAAAAAATATTCCAACACTATGATAGCCTTACATACATGAAAGAACATGCTTCTTTAAGAATCTTGAAAAATCTTGAAGACGAACTTGATTAGTAGCTTTGAAACCCTAGCTTGAATGTAAACAATCAAGAAAATCTTTTATTAGATTCTTGAATTGGTTTCTTGAAATCTCTATGGATAAGAATTATGATTTTCGTTAGTGATTCCTAATTGTACGGATGAATTTGAGTTTGAAAGGATGGAACTCTTGGAGAAAGACTAACCTTAAAGAAGAATGTTGAAAAAGATTGAAACAATCTTGAATAGAGTCTTCTACATTGATTTTTCCTTGGAATTTTGCCTTAAGGTTTGAGAGAATATAAATTAAGAGATTAAAACCTAATTGTTTTGGGTCCTTAATTAGTCAAGAGATTCTCTTAGGGTTTTCTTAGAGTTAAAAATACAAAATGCCCCTTTTCTCGTCGGTTAATTCGTCACTGCATTGTATTAGGTTAGTAAAATGGTCATAACTTTTTACATGAAACTAGGATTGATGCAAAATTGGTGGCGTTGAAAAGAAGATTCAAATAAATTCCATTTGATAATTTATGAAGCACGTAAATCTTTTTATTCTAAGAGATACTATCGTTTAAATTTGACCCAACTAAACTCTTACATCAAAACTTAATCGGTAAGGAAACTTTCAACTCAACTTTGTGCTAGAACTTTTTAGTGACCTTAGTTGATATCCAAAATCATTCCTATACTAAATAATTTACCTTTACAAATATGAGTAATTTAAGAATAGCCCGACCAGACCTTATGTGAAAATAAAGAATAGTTCGGGCCTTAGCTTAAATTTTTTTGGGGTGTTACAATATCTCCCCGTAGGAATCATTTGTCCATGAATGGCGATTAAATAGAGCATAAAAGGGAAATGAGTTACACTTATTGTATTCTAGCTTAACACTAAATCACAAATTAGTTTACATAAGGTAATTATTCTAATTTAAATGACGATATTTGGGTTTTATACCTCTATAAGTATCTCATACCAAGAATACTTCTCTCTATGACTATATTCAACCAACCTCGAGCTTAATCAAGAAACACTTAATGCATCATGCGTTCATCCACATGCGCAAACACCACATTCAGCCCTAGTACTATAACCACTCCATTGACTCCTACTAACCAATCCTTATAAGAATTCCTCATTATCACTTCCAAGAGAACTTCCATGCATTATTACTAGGAATATGGTTTATTATTCATTGTAAAACCTTATCTCCTTCTCCCTCCACATTCATAACCTTATATGGAATAAAAACACCGTCACTATCACAATAAGGATAACAATCTTCTTCTCTATCATCATATTGCTACTATCAACAACCTCACTCTCAAAATTAAAAGGGTAACTGAATGAGATTTAGGGGAAAATATGATTAGTACAATTCTCTCAAAATATCTGATAGAAGAATATGCATTGCATAACATTATGTTGCTAGTCATTGAGAGTAAATCATGAATTTGCGAGTCTAGGAATATCATGAGACATGGGTGCTTTTATGAATAGGTACATATTATGGGGATGGTATGTATAACTTTTTGGAGTAAGATGGAGATCAAAGGGCTAAAAACTTGGCCCATGATTCTAGAAACTGAGCATGGATGTGAATCTCTATAAAGTGTGTGAGCATAGCTCATAAACACAATTTTGATATAAGAAACAATATCTTGATGTTGAAATGAATGAATTTTTAGGAATACACAAGATTATAAATGTATTTATATAACTCTAAAACTCTTCCGAAAGACATCATTATCTCATCCTCAACAATTGACTTTGTTTTTCATCTTATCATCTCTCCCTTGGGTCTAAAGCTGACACTTGAAAGCTATGGATCTATGTCATCATCTCTACACTAATCTATATTTCTTTACTGTGATACATAGGAAAGGCTTTTCTCATGGATATTAAACTCTCCATATGTAGTTACTAAGACTCTTTCTGAGACTTCTTTCTAAATAGTCTTTGGCTTATAAGGCCTCTTCATTTAACTCTTAAGAAAAAAAATAGTACTTACATCATCCTATTCAACATTGACAACTCAAATATACTATCTAGGCCCACATGGAATGCCATTCACTTAATTGGAACCTTGTCTAAAATTACATACAATCTCGGTACACCTCTCAATGCTATTTTTACTCTTATGACTTAGACACACTTAATTGACCTTGTCTTAAAAGTTAGGGTCTCTCAGTTATACCACTCATATTTATTGTATCTAACATCTCGATTCCTCACTTAGTCTATGTCAAGTCTACCAAATCTGATCTCAAAACTAACATCATCACCCTCATGTTGCATTCTTTTGATCACGATGCTCATCTCAAATTCAAGCTTAATATTTATTACTTAACCCGGATAAATATGATTACTCGCTTACTATACTAACTTACAATACTAGATATAAATTAAGAAACACTCACACACTAAACTCTCATGACAAGTGGTCAAACTTTATCTCTCTTCCTACATCTTATGAAATATTGTCTCATCCAATTTCACTATTTAAGTACTATTTACTCATTCACTATACATCATTGCCTAATAAGTATTGTAACACTATGAATTTTATGGTCTCTCCCTTAAAAATCATAAGCTTCATTTAGAGATAGCATATCATGAATACTCGTGCTCTTCTAATCTACACTTACACTTGGTTATTACTAACACAATGACACATCATCATAAACTACTCTCTAGTTAAATGTACTTCTAACTCATCTATACTAACTCATCCATACTAGTAACTCTTACTCTACCTCCCAACATGAAATCTGCATAAATTCATCACTTCTTAGTCTACCCATAAGGGCAAACTCCTCATTAATAACTTACGGGGTGCATGACTATAATAACATAACTTGCCTCATCACTATCTCCCTTTCTTCGGTTACTGAACCTCTGCATGTATTTCTTCTAACTTTGGGCACTTTTACTACTAGTGATTATAATCTCACAAAACATACTATTTTTTTCGGGTGAAAACACTACCACAAGCTCTAAAACACATTTCCCTATAAGAGTCTCAACTAAAACAAGGTTTAGGAAATTTTTTTCTGAGAATACATCTTGCTTTAGCTTGAAATCACGAATCATATGAATAAGAGTGTATTCTTTTGAAACTCAACACTTAACTTATTCGTAGACTTCAATCAATTCCTTCTAGAGTCTCATGACTTTCTCAAGACTTTTGATGAGAGCGACTCATCGATAAAAATCCAACTATGGGGGTAGTGACACAACTCTATTGCATGATTTAGAATATGAAAGAAGGGAAACCTTTCTTGAATGTCTGTAGTCCCTCATTTATAGAATTGGAGCCATCACAACCATAAATACGATCCTACTTGACACAACTTCATAGACACCCTATGACACTTGAACTTTGTGCTTTGATACAATGTTTTTTACAACCCAAACCTATACCCTAGACGTGGACACTACTCAAGAACCATTGCTGGTCTCCAAGAGAAACCTTATCTTTGTTGAGTACAAGCCGAAGAATACTATGAGCATACATAACCATCAACTTAAAAGAAACGTTTAAAAATAGTTTACTGAATCTCAAAATTTCACTTAATATACTGAGTATGAAACATTAGTTTTAAATAAAATATCTGAAACAGATATGCACTCCAAAGTTGTCTATCTATGAAGCCTAATTTATATATTGAAGTGTGTAAGGATAAGATCCAAGACTCCTCAAAAGAACTACTACTAGCAATTCATAAAACTAGAGTACTCTGAAAGCAATGAGGTCTCACTCAAAAGTAAACGAGCGAATGAAGTGCGCTACGTGATGATATAACTTCTCGCCCACTCTACCAAAAAATGTCCTATACCTTGCCAGGGTATTGAACACCTGAACTAAGTGGATCCACTAAGATATGCTTAAATCCAATAAGGAATTATCTAAAAAGTATGACCCTTGACCCATGTTGGAATACATGGTTTATAGGGGCTATAAGTTGTTTGACCTTTCCCTGATATCAATGCTCAATACCACTCCCAATAATATATACATGATCATATGTTAAAAAAACATAACTCTTCCTCTGGTTTGAGATAATTGTTCAAACTACCCTCTTAAAAGAGGAAACTACTTTATAAATAACTTTTTAACTCACAAATCTTAAAAACTCTCAGTTTCTCTTTTATCAATGTAAAAATTGATTCCTCTAGGAATACATAGTCCTCTTATACTCATACTTGAAAACTATTTATCAAAAACATTTCAAAATCATATTATAATATGATAATTGATGAATTAGGAAGTCATACAACATAAACATTGATGGTGTATCCAGACATCATACTGCTTAAACATAGATGTCATACAGGATTGTCTTATTAATTATGTTTTCGAAAATCTTTCTCAAAATTAATCTTTACTTCCTCAATACTCACTTTAAAACTCAAGGGTTAACTTCAAAGAACTTTTCAAAATCTATAACTCAATTCGTAGGTTCATGCGGGATTATGAACATGGATGATTCAAATTAGGGATCTTAATAGAAATATGGAAAATCAGTACTCAGAACTCAAGAACGCAAGAACTCAAGGACACTACTCATCTCAAGAATACTCAATTCATATGGTTCATGTTGAAATATACACATGAACGAATCAACTCACGAATCTTAATGCATAACATATAGCAATTCAATAATTAGTAATAGTACTTCAAAAGAACCAAAAACTCAAGAACTCAAAATCAAGTTATGTAAAAAATATTCAAATCTAGTTTTTAATGAGTCCAAGATTTGGACTCATTGAGGGCTTTGTTTATATAGATTTAGTGCCCTGAAATACTTTATTTGATGCTATAAACGGATGAAGAATCCTTTATTTTAAGGTACACGGATTGAGGAAAAAATCAAGGACATTAAAATTCAAAAGGAACAAAACAAACCGGAGAATTGAAAAAAGGCTGACCTGCTGATCACCAAGATCGTTTGGCGCATCGCCGAAGGGTCAGTTCCACCGCCTAAAGTTTTAGTGTGCTAGCCTTGAGGGAAGAAACCAAATCAGTGACAAGAAGGAGCAGTCAGTGCATCGCCGAGTAGTTCCTATATGCAGTGGTAGATCGCCTAAAGTTATAGATACCAAGGATGCTAAATGACAAAGTGAAAAAGCAATGAAAGAGAGTAGAGGGTGGCTCATCGAGTGGTTCGGCGAGGCCGACTTACTTCACCAAATAGTCTTACGTAGCTTACTTTCGCTGACCATAAATACGTTTTTAAAAATTTATTTTAGAATCTTTTTGGAATCTAACATATAGTTTTATAACTCTTTTACATCTGGAGACAGTTTTCTCTAGACTTTTTCCTTAGCTTTGAAGGATTGACGAAATTCACTTTTGAGAAATTAGAAGTGGGTCTTTGAGATTTATCGAATTGAAATATTGTAAATACGCCAATTGATGGAATAATCAATTTGGTAACTGTGTTTACATTTTTATAATGTCTAGTTAAAACCCCAATTTTTGGGGTGTAATCATGTGATTATGGGCTGATTTAGCTTATGGGTATTGTTAACTGTTAGTTGAAATGCTATTTAAAAGTAAGTTTAATCATTAATTGTGATTTAATTTATGAATTGTAGTTGAAAATGAATTGTATGTGTGTGTTCTTGGCTTTCTTGAGGGAGAGCATCTAGAGCCAAGGTTTTTGATTGATGGTTTGTGGGTATTTGGTCAATCTAGGTTTAGCTAGAGAGAGTAAATCCTAATCTAATCCCACACATTTAGCTCGAGAGAGTGAATGCATTAAGGTATGAGATGCTTTTAATATCATGCTTGTTGATGTTCGAGAGAAATCACCTGATTTGGCGTAAATTTTTAAGAGAAAATTACCTCCCTTATAGCCTCTTCTACTCATTAATACATAGCAATTTACTAATAGTTGCAATTACCCAGATGTCTATATTTGCCTATAATTGTTGACATACCAAGAATTCGTCTCCATATTGTTATTTCATAATTTTGTGTATGCTTGTAGTTATTAATCTAAAACCAACCAACCCCCCCCCCCCATCATACATTCGTGTCACTCTTTTTGTTTGATATGTCTTTTATGATAATGTTTATTCTATGGTTGAATTGACTGCATTTATACTTCCCAATCGAATTTCAAACACGTACCTCTCCATGGAGAATTCGACCCCAACTCATTTAGATGTGCTTTATATAGATTTACGATTGTTGAACACCCAGAAGTGGATGAGGTGCGTTTGAAACATTAAATAAAAATGGCGCTTTTGCCTGGGAGTGGTGTTGTTTGAAATTATTTTGGTGAAGTTAAATTGTGTTTTTTTATTTTATAATTTAATCCATTTATTTTTCTTCTTGGTTTTTTTGTTGATTGGTAAATAGAGGAAATGAGTGTCAACAGAAACAATGGTAACCAAGTGGACCACCAAGATGACATCGGGAATCTCAATGATGTCAATGAACTGAATGTCAATGACCCCAACCAAATGGGTGGTGTTGGTGCCATTCGTTTGGCTCCAGCTAAGGAAATGTTGTTTTTCACATCACAAGCACCATTTTGCACTTCCTACAACTAAAGGGTTTATTCGGTGGGTTGGATCATGAGGATCCCCATGAGCATATATGTAATTATTTTGATGTTTGTAGACCTTTCTCCTTTAAGAACATTTCAAGAATTGGTCTAGATGAGATTGTTCCCATTTTCTCTATTGAGGAAAGCATGCAAGTGGTTGACTGAGTTTCCAAGAGATTCTATTACTTAGTGGGAAGAACTTATTACCGCATTCTAAGTGTGATTTATCCCTCCTTCGAAGTTGATGAATCTTTAGGACAACATTCAAAGCTTCAAGAGCTTGGAGGGTGAGCCAATCCATGTGACTTGGCTAAGGTTTACGAAGATGGTGTTTCAATGCTGAACTCATGGACTTCTTGATAATGTACTGCTGCAATACTTCTATAGAAGCCTCGATTCGGTGAACAAGTGAGTGGTTGATCAACTTTCTATGGGAGGTTGAATGCAAAAACCTTATGTAATAGCAACCCAACTCTTTGATGGCATGACTAAGATAAATTGGGCATGTTACACCCGTGAAGATCAAGTCTGTCCTCTAACTTATAAAATGACAAAGCAGCAGATCCAAAAAGATCAGGAGAGATACTAAAACATGGCAAAGATGATGACCCAAATGGATATCTTGACCAATAATGTTATGGATGCTGGTACAAGGAATGTTAATGTTGTCAGTATTGATGGTGTAAACCCTAAAGAGGCCAAATTTGAAGTGTTGTACAATGAGTAAGTGAACTTCTAACCGACCAAGAAGGAGGCTATCATGTTAACTACCCAAGACCGGGTGGAAAGAAAGGTTGTAATAAAGATGAGGGTTAGAGAGACCGTGATAGAGAGAGGCGTGATCATAATGACACTTGGAAGGAAAGAGAAGGAGAGAAGGATAGGTATGTTTCTCTGGAAGAGCGTCAAAATCCCAAAGATTATCAGGGTGGCTGAACGGAGGATATGCTCTCACGTATTCTCAACAAGGTTGAAGGGTCCGATAAATTTTTGAATGAAATGAAGGAAGACGACTCTCAACCAGAGGGTAACCTCACATTTGGTCTCTATCAATTAGCTGGAGACCCAAATAGATCAAATTTCTTCACATTTCAACCCAAGACAACAAGGGGGGTTTCCTAGTGAAACTATGAAAACCTCAATAATGAAGCTTGAGTGGGTACCTCTGGTGTGCCACGACGAAAACTAAGGTGATTTTGGGAGACAACCTAAGTTATTTTGCTTTATATTTGTTTTTGGAATAACGGGAGTTAATTTTGCTAGTTGAAGTGTGGAATGTGTTTGATAAATGCAAATTGGCAAGCCAAGAGTCCAGTCGGCAACTCGATGAAGAGGTCGGTGAGCTCGGCATGTCCGCCGTTGGACCCACAAGAATCACAAGTGCAAACCTATAAAACTCGGCAGGCCCATAGTTGAGTCGTTGACTCACCAAAATAGGTTAGTGAGCACTATTCTGTCTGCTGTTTAGACACCCAAATTAACTGGAGGTCTGTAAAACTCGGCGAGGTAAGTAACCTCTTGGAGGATCACCGAGTGGCTCGATGAGGATGACTAATATCGTTGAAAGGTCCGCAAACTGAAAGGTTTTAAAAGGCCAAACGGTTTAAACTTTCAAAATCTTTCATATTCTGTCATTTTGAAGCGTCGTACTCTCTCATCCTCACTTTAGATTTTAATATTTTCTTATTTTATCGCTTTTTGCTCTTGATATCGTGCTCAGAGTTAGATTACATCACCTCCTAGACTTTCAAACTCTTATTTCGACTTAAAGGTTTGTTTTTCGAACCCTGGACTCTTGATTATTGGTTGAACTTAAATATATTTGTTTAAATCTTGTTTTTGTGTGTTGTACCTGTACTGGAATCATAGTTGTTATGCTAGTTTCCCTATTTTAGTTTCAAATCATGCCTAAATTGCTTAAATTATTAATTTCCCGAGTGTTGTGCTTTAAAAGTGATCATAAATAGTTGGGTTGTGGTAAATTGTTGTTGGTTCTAGTCAAGTGAAGTCTGACTAAGATCAATTGTGCTAAATGATGTACTTTGCCCAATGATGGAGTATTTGGCGTCATTCTTAAGGATAAACATCGTCAAATGACCAATTTTGGCCAAACTAGAGAAAGCATGAATACCCAGGTTGCATGGGTCGAATGGGTCTGAGCTTAATTGCATAAGTGTATAGTTTGATTTTATTTTTGGGGGCTGCAGGCTTGAATTTAGGAAACGCAACTGAAATTTTGCACGGTTGACAGCTTAGCGAGCTAAGTCGAGCTTTCCGAACCATCGATGGTTCGCCAATCTCCCCCTTGATCGCCCTTAATTTCATGGTTTGTTTAGATTAGAGTCTGTAAGTTCTGGTGGGAAGCCTGAGCTCACTGAGTTCACTCGGTTACTTGCCGAAAGTCTCCTTTTATCGCCCTTTCGGCGTCCCTATAAAAAAAGTGTTAATTTTGGTAGGCTAGTCTGAGCTCGCCGAGTGATGTCGGTGATTCGTCGAAAGGTTCTGCACATCGTCGACTTGCCATTAATCTGGAAAATTTTCAAGCCATTCCTTTCGGCGATCCCAATATGGCTTACGAAAGTGACTCACTGATTGGTTCAGTGAGTCTTTCTACTACCTCTATTCTGCATTTTTCTTTAATTATTTCTAGCTCTTTTTTGATGAATTTTTCAGATATTGCTAGATCAAAAGTAGCAGGAAGAGGTATGTCGCCCTACAAGAGGCAAATGGAATCACTATCAATGAGGATGCAACTGCATCCAAAGAAAAAACAACAAAACTCCCTACCACGGGAAGGAAGGGTAAAGGAAAGGGCAAGGCACATGTTGTTGAGTCACCGGAGGTCAACTCCAACATCGAGGGAGCTTACAATACTCACTTCACCCCCTCGAGAGTGAGGGAGACCACCAAGACCCTCAGGCTTATATTTCTGAGCTTGAGGATGATCAAATACTTCTATCCCGGAGAGATGAATGCTCTCCAAGAGGATGCATGATCCATCTGAGACCTAGGTGCCTCAGACCACTACTTATCCTATTCAAGACCAAGTTATGGTCCAAACACCGTGTGCATAGGGTCCTCTTACCCGGACCCTCAATGGACTAAAGGTCGACGGACTGAGGACCATCATTGAGGAGAAGAGGTTGTCTATGTATAGGGTGATAGACTGACACCCAAAAATATGGTGCACCTTGAAGTCGCACTTGATTTAGGTCTTTACTAAACCCTGGAGTCGTTATGTTCTTTTTTTCTACTAAAACAAAAGCTAAAAAAATAGAAAAACACTATAGAAGAAAAGGAAGAAAAAACAAAATAGGGGAAAACTAAGATAAGACACAATATAGGAAAGACCAAGAAATAGAAATCTTCCCTATCGATCAAGAGCTCCGCAAGGGTTGCTGATCGATGCAATACGCACAGAGTTGAAATCATGGAGGTAACACTTTCTGAAATGATCTTAGAGCCTGTTTGGTTCAGCTTAAAAGCTGGTCAAACTGAATTAAAAGCTGGTTTTTGACTTATTTAGCTGTTTGGCAATACTCAAAATAACTTATTTTAAGTTAAAAAAAACTTATTTTAAGCCAAAAGTTAAAAGCTGGGGTAGGGGTGCTTTTTTTTTTTTTAGCTTATAAGCTGTTTTAAGTTGACCACATTTTTATCTTTTTGTCCTTAATATTTTTATACAATCTCCAAATTACCCACATAACCCTAACATCTCTTTCTTCCATTTTTCCCTTTTCACGTTCGGCATAGAAACTTCAGCACTTTTATCCAAACGCATAACTGCTTATTTTAAAAATAAGTTTCAGCACTTTCAAAAGTATTTTTTTAAAGCTGCTTTTATTAAGCCCATCCAAACGGGCCCTTAGTCATTTATTTGAAGCTTCAAAAGATAGGTAGATCTAACTTGAATCATTTTTTAAAATGCAAAATTAAGTTGGTTTCATGGTCCGATTCTAATTTTAGCAGTCTCAAAGCTCTCACTAGACGCTGCCGAATCAATATCAAGATGAAGTTGAACTCAATCCGATTTTCTATGCAACAAATAGATGATTCAAAGGTTTCTCTTGCTTTTTATTCTCTTAGCTGAAGCAACAAAAATTAGTTGGTTCTAATTAACTTTTGTTCAAACAAAATTTACAATGAAATAAGACTAATACAAGCCTAATACCACCATTTGTAAATCTATTACTCGAAACTTCAGTCAAATAAATCCAACAAGAAAATTACTACATGTAGTTTGATGTGATGTTGTATAAACACTTTGTTTTTTGTTATATGTGATGAATATGCCTGCTCCTTTGCCATCTGTAATTCATAACATCAATCAGACTCTTTATTTATGAATGTGCTAAATCGTATTTGTGGTATTTGTTTCTTTTTGATGTTGAGTAACTTTCTATCTTGCGATGGTAACTGCTGAAAACAAGTAAATTCTATAGCTTTTGTACCTGCAAAGAAAAACTTCATTAACTTAAAATATCAGCTAGTGCATTGCCTTCCCTAAAGATGCGGGCAAAATGCACTAGCCCTTTACTCTTCCAAAACTTAATTTTGTTCATCTAAATTTTAATCTTCCATGGAGTTTTTCATCTATCTTCAATCATATTGACCATAGATAATGAGTCTGACTCTATTAAAACTGAAAACCTTGATGTTCAATACAATATCTAACACCTTCCTCTATAGTTGTAGCTTCTGCACAAATGTTTATAGTTATCCCTAATCTTTTTGATTCATATTATATCAACTCTCCATTAGAATCTCTCACACAACATCAGGTTTCATCCATCTCACCAATTGTGACCTGATTAAAGGTCTCTATTGCTCAAGGTCATGAATCAATTGAGGCCACTCATTTGGAATTTCTTTCATCCAGGGGTCTTTCATTTTCACTAAATTCACCAAATTATTATTGATGTCTTGTATAACCCTGTCTCTAGTCATATAACCTCCATGATGAATAACATTTCTTTTTTTCCGTAGTTGCCAAGAAACAAAAGCAAGGATTGTCTGATAAATAGGATACAACTTGGCCGAACTCTTTAAGTCCCACCATTTTTTCATTGCCTGTTGTACCTGAATAAAAGGACCATGTAGTCCAAATTAACTAGCATAGTAAGTCCATATTGAGGATGAAAAATCACCAGTAATAAATAAATTAACAACAGTTTCCTCTCTAACATGTTCACAACATCTACACCTGAAAAGTAAATTGATCTTGATTCTTTTAAGTACCTCATCCATTGTAATCTTATATTTCCATATTTTCCACAGCAAGAATGAAATTTTATAGGGAACTCCTTTAGATACAATCACAATCCTTTATTTTCCATCCTTTTTGTCTAATTTCCTCCCAAGCATTTCTAATAGTAAATTTACCCAAACTAGTTTTCATCCACCAAGAAGTATCAGGAAGATCTTATTTAGTAGCGTAGTTCAATGTTCTAATAACATGAGTTGTTGTTGCTTCTGGTAGATAGTCCGGAAGCTTGTCTCTGTCCCATCCATTAGGAGTTATGAAAACACTCATGTCTTCTACAATGTTGGCTCTTGCAATTTCTGGATTAGTCACTTTAATATCCCCCAATTCAGTCCAATTAATCCTCCCAAGTGTCTGTATTACCACTCTTTGGTTTCCACCAAATGAAACCATCCGATTGATCTGTTGTCTCTATCATTTTCTTCCGAATCTGAGAGCCATTTTTCCATATTACTTCTGTAGACTTTAGCTTTTGCAATATTTATTCCACATGAAATTTGACCATAGAGAAGATGTGGTTCTAAATCTCCACTATAATTTAATAAAAGGAACTTTAGAGATGTCATATAGTGACCTAAAGCTCAAACACCCTTCCTTTTTTGGCAGACACAACTTTGACCAGGAAACCCAATGTTTATATCTTCCTTCCTCCTTAGTACTCCAAAAATTCTAGAAAATACTTTGTGTGTCTCATTGATATTGTACTTAGTTGGGATGACATCGGATAACAAGTATATAAGGAATACTTTGAAGGACGCTTTCTGTAACATACCTTTCTCCTTTTTTATTAATTCACTGTAGTACTCCTTCATCTTCCTGTTATGAAATTTTGGACAAACCAAATACTTGAATGCAAACTCTCCTCTAGAGAAACCTGCCACATGTTCTACTAGATCCAATAGACATTCTCCTACTTTATGAAACATATCAAAATTACCTTTCTCTTTGTTAATAAGTTGCCTAGACACTTCTTCATATTCTTTCAAAACTTTCATTACCTACTTTAGAGACTCTTCCTCTGCTGAAGTGAAAATAATTATATCATCTACATATGATGCTTAATCTTTTTACTCCATTTCAACAATCCAAATCCTACAAAGGATTGATTTTCGAACAAAGAATTTAAAGTTCTTGAAAGCACTTATACAGACAAAATAAATAAAGCAGGTGGCAAGGAGTATCCATGTTTCACCCCTCTAGTAGAATGAAAAATTCCTTTGGTTGACCATTAAACAGAATGGAATACCAATTATTAGCAATCAACCTCCATACTATGTCCGTAAAATGTTGTGAGAAGTCCATGTTTTACAAGCAATTTAATAAGGTACTGCCAAGATACCGTATCATATGTCTTGGTCATGTCAATATTAATAATCACATTAGCAGGCTTTCCTCTCTTTCTGATATTCATGACTATTTCTTGAGTAAGTAACACATTCTCAATGAGACTTCTACCTTGCACAAAATCGGACTGATTAGAAGATATAAATTTAGAAAGTACCTTCTCCACCCTCCCATGAATGACTCTAGAAAAAACCTTGTTAACAAAATTACTCAAACTTATAGGTCTTAGGTCTGAATAAGCTTAGACAATGTCTTTTTGAGTGAATGTGTAATTGATTTGGGAAGATTCTTACCTTGAAAGAAACAACAAACCAATCTGAATATGTCAAGCCCCACTATATCCCAGCTTTTCTTATAAAAAAACCTGAAAATTCATGAGGACCACTAGATCTATCACCATTAAGTTTAGACACAACTTATTTTACTTTCTCCATGGTAATCATATGACTCAGTAAGTCACTATCTTCTTGTGTAACCACACAAGGTACATGTTGAAGAATATCTTGACTAGTACTTTCTTCTTCTTGAGAAAATTGATTTTTGTACCATTCAATTGCTCCAGTTACCATTTGTTATTCATCTTCTATCCAGTTACCATTCTTGTCTTTGATAATTTTGATTTTAATCTATTTCATCTCCCGTTCACTATATCATGAAGATAATTAGTGTGTCTATATCCTTTCACCATCCAATCAATGTCTGATTTTTGGTTTCCAACACTCTTCTTCAAAGTGAAAGTATCTTTTTAATTCTGTCTGACTTTGTTGAAGAATACATCTGTTGTTATGACTTGGATATTCCCCAAATAAAGACTCTTTCAATCTCACAATCTATCCCATGATGATAAGTTGTTTAAAAATATCACTGTATACTTTATTGCTCCACTTTGTTAAGACACTCTTCATTCTCTTCAGCTTATTGTTAAAGGTAATGAAAGGGTTTGGTCCCTCTTCTGCAAACTAATTTTGTCTAACCTCGTCCAAAAAATCAGCATGTTCAGTACAAAAATTTAAGAACCTAAATGGTTTAATAACATTTTGGGCCTGAGTATCAAACAAATAGCATAGGGGTATGATCAGATCCAGTTCTATCTAGGTGTTCCACTCCATCTACCCGAATTGTGCTTGTAATTGCTGATATACAAGCATTCTGTCTAATCTTTCAAAAATATAGTCTTCTCCAGCCCTTTCATTCCACCATGTGAATGGGCTCCCTTTAAAACTGATCTCTTTTAGTTCACATGAATCTATACAAAAGGCAAAATCTTCAACTTCTTGAGGTTGTACTGGCAAATCTCTAATATTTTCCTCTCCATTCAAAGTCTTCTCTAAGCATACATAGGCATGAAATATTATTTTCCTGTTGGTACATCTCATCCCAAAGTTCTAATCTTTCATTAGAATCACACTTTGCATAGACTAGAGTTACCATAACCTCTATACTATGATCTTGAAGAAACAGCTGCAAAGTCATTTATTGGGGTTTATATTCTATTACCTCCACCTGAATATCATGAGCAACAAAAAAACCAGATCTTCCCATTGATATTTCCTCCTGCAATATTCATACAAGTCTTCTTTTATACTTCTCAATATGCTTTGCTTGTTTAGAAGGCTCCATTAATCCAATAATATAGAATCTATGATGCCGGTGTAACATTTCTAGCCTATGAAAGGCTTGATATATCTTCACTGATCTAATATTCCAAAAAATGACTTAATCATCTAATTGATTTGATTAGCCAAACTCCTTTTTAGAATTATAGAAGATTGTGATTTTTCTACTTCTAAATCTTTGTTTTTTCTTTTTATTCACCCCTTGATAGTTAGATTTTGGAGAATATCAGCCTACCTTTCAGCTTCATGAAGTGTGCTTCGTATATAACTTTCCTTATTGTCTTTATTTTCAACCCTAATCTTATCACTCTGTATTTATAGAGGATTAATTTTGTGAGTCACCAAATCATGTAATACCTTATTTGGAGATGGGTACTTATGTTCCTAATTGGGTTAGAGAGTATGGAGCTCTGGTGGTCCAGGGGAAGAGGAAGGATTCTACATTCAAACCCATAATTATGTGTTCGTCAAGGGCAAGAAAGTGAAGTGTGATACTGATGATATCAATGCAGTGTTGGAGTGCACCAACAACATTGCAGATGACTACTAATACATGATCAAGACAAAATACATAGAAACTATGAAAATTTGGTTATCCCCCCCTTTATCTGATGGAACTCCTAGGTGAATCGAGGCCGGAGCGCCCATAGAGAAGAAAACTTTAACATTAGCAGCCTGATATTGGTTTGGGTTCATTACCAGCACAATTATGTTGTCCAGAATGAGACTATATTTCTCCACACGAAGCTATCCTGCCTTGGTGCCATCATTTATAAGAAGAAGCTAAATTTAGGCATGATCATTTGATAGGATATGAACATGAGGGCAAAGAAGAACCAAATATCTCTCTTTTTTTTCGATGTTGATCAACGAGTTGTGCAGACGAGCTCAAGTGCCACGTGATGAGAAGGACATGGAAGTGATGCCCACCTCCTCAACTACCATTCAACGCATTAAGGTCGAGTACTTGAAGGATGAGGCTGAGAAGAAGAAGGAAACCCCGGTGGACTCATCCCCAGCAGTTGACATTGAGACCTTATAGGCAGAGGCAGTATTTCTTACTCCGGCCACTAGGTCTTCAGGTATCTTTAACTCTGTCCTTTTTATGACTTCGAGTTCTTCTATCGATCCCTTGGATCCTACATTTGTTGCTAGTGCTGCTGCATCTTGACCTCCATTCATCCAAGTTGGATACTAAGGATGGGTCCTCTAGCCTATTTTGCCGGTTGGAAGTCTTCAAAGCTATAGAGGCTACAGTCCTTGGAATTATTAAGAGAGTTCTCATTGCTGCTGTGGCACCTTTGAAAGAGTCCATTGATTCCCTACCAGAAAATATATAAGTGTGTGAGAGAAGCTAGGGAGCCACTCGTGAGGTGACAGCCCTAATAGCCACAATTTCTGAATTGAGAAATGATGTGGACTACCAGAAGTCCACAGATATGTCAATGATTTTTGGAACTGTGGAGATCCCTGATATGCCAGCCGATTTTGATGTGCCTCCGTTTACCATCGGAGATGAGGTTCGAGGATAAGAACTAATGAGGAGCACCTCGATCTCCAAGAGGAGACCACATATGAGTAACTGAGAGAGGTTGAGGAGGTTATGATACATTCATCCGTGCAGATACGTCCATGGCAGGCTCTACTAGATCCAATGTTGATGGTACCCGGTGCACTAATGCCTAAGATCAGAGTTGGAAACCATGCAATGATGCCCTGACATATGGAGTGACTGAGAGACAGGACCATTATTTACCTCCCTTTTTGTTACTTTATTGATTTTTGTTTTTTTGGTTGCATTTGAGGACAACTGCTTTTCATTTGTGGTGGAGTGATATATTTACGTACCTACCTCTTGTGATTGCATTTTATGTATATACATATTGGGTTCTTGTGTTTTAACTTGTGTGTTGATTATATCTTATGGCTATTTGAGCTTGTGGCTCCTTTTTCTTGAATTGAAATGGTTTTCGAACACATCTGAAATTTTTTGCCACCTCTTGTTGTGTTTGAATGTGGTTGCTCTTGTGAATATTTGAGTATTGGTTATGATCAATACCAATGCATTGAAGAGTTCTCTTAATCGGACAAAACTGAATGTACATGTATGATAAGGACAAATAAAGTTCCATAGAAAATATGTGGATTTTTTGCATCTCGTTGTGACTAGTCGGTTATCAAATGAAGTCTCTTGTGATGAACATTTCACACTAGCTCGAATGAGTCTTATTTGATGTTGGTGACAATGCCTTCTCTGATGAGCTTACCTTAATCATTATGTGTGGTGACACCTAGAATTTGCCCCGTTAGTCCGATTGACTATGTGATGCAAGTTCCTTGAATGATCTTAGGCAACAATTTTGAGGAGTGAAATAATATTAAAATATACCTTTTGTTTGTAGCCAACCTTGTGATATATGTGAACCTTGCTTGAACCGTTTTGAGATTTATCCTTTCCGTGGAAGAAACATAAACAATTGTGACCCCTCTTTATCCATTCACCCATAACTCTCATGAAGTGTAGTTTGTTTGAATAGACAACTTAGGCCAAAAGCCTACGTTCAAGTAGTGGTGAAAAAAAAATGTAAATCAAGAAGTGTGAAGAATTTCCTTTTGATCCATGATCTTGAAAAACTGAAACCCCTTTCATATAAAAAAAAGGAAGAATGCAAAAAAAAAGTTGTGAAACGTTTCAAAACTTTCAAAAGAAATAGGGTGTTTGGTAGTCCATTGGAAGTTAATTAATGGGGTGAATTTTGAGCATCAGTAAAATGTTGAAGAAAAGGAAGAAAATGATATTCAGGCCACATTTCATGAGGGTAGCAACCAATAAGCCTAAATGACCATACCTTTACACTCAGCCCCGTTACAAGCCTTGAAAAGACCTTTCTTGATCTTGAGTGAGCTGAAATGAATGTTGATTAGAAAATAAGATCAAACTTATGGGTGAAGTCATGAAAGTGTTCATCTTTGTGAGTGTGAGAGTCATATGTGATTCTGAAACTATAAATTGTTGAGAAATTGTGTGGGAGCACTTGAGTACCTTTGTTGAACTTGAACTTGCATTGGAAGCAAGTATTGTGAACTTTAGAATCTTTGATAATGGTGAGTCATAACTTGAATCTTTGAGTACACAATTGATCCTTTCATGACTAGTTTAGTCTTGTTGTATGCATTCATGATGAGTCTTTTGTAGCACTGTTTGAGACATCCTTTTTGAACTGTTGAGCTTAATTTTACTTGAGCACAAGCAAAAGTTTAAGTTGGGGGTGTTGATGAGTCCGAGATTTGGACTCATTTAGGTCTTTGTTTATATAGATTTAGTGTTCTCAAATGCGTAATTTGTGCCATAAATTGATGAAGAATTCTTGATTTTCATATACATAGATTGAGGAACAAAGAAAGGACACTAATATGCGAGAAGGAACAAAAAACTGAAGAAATGAAGGAAGGAAGGCTGGTGATCACCAAGAGCATTTGGTGAATCAGGGGATAGTTCCACCGCCTAAAGTTTCAGTATGCCATCCTTGAGGGAAGAAACCAAATTTATGACTCGAAGGAGCGGTCGGCGCATTACCGAGTAGCTCTGCGATTCAATGATAGATCACATAAAGTACAGAACCCAAGGAAGCAGAATGACATGGTGAAGAGGAAATAAAGAGAGCAAAGAGCAGCTTGCCGAGTGGTTCGGCGAGTCTGACTTATTAAGCTAAATAGGCTTTCATAGCTTATTTTCGACGACTATAAATATGTTTTTTGACATTTAGTTTAGAATCTTTTTGACATATGAGGTGTAGTTTTATCAATCTTTTACATTTGGAGACCGTTTTTTCTAGTGTTTTTGCTTAGCTTTGAAGGATTGAAGAAATTAACTTTTGAGAAAGTGGAAGTGAGTCTTTCCAGATACATCAAATTAGAGCATTTAAAAACGAAATAACTCTTACACAGTTGATGGATAATCAATTTGGTAAGCTTTTTGTAACGCCCCATAGCTAAAACAGACAATAAATAAGTTTTTCAGAAAATCTGCAGGTGCAACAGACGAGACCATCGACAGACCGTAGCCTAACCCACGGTCCGTCCGGCACAACCGTCGATGGGATCAGAGACTCCCAAAAACTTAGCCGTGAAAAAATTAGCTAAGTCTTGATCAATGGACGGACCTGCGGTATGTAGTCAATGACCTTGGATCGATACCCCCATTCGCCCACTCTCTGACAAGAGCTACGGATGACTAGCACGGTCCGTAGGTGGCCTACGGACCATAGGTGGAAAATTTGCAGACAGTTAAGGGGAAATGCAAGTGGGTCAACTTCAAATGGTCATAACTATTAGTACAAAATGAATTAGGTGTCTCATGACCTACCCACAAATACATAATTGAATTATCTTTCCATATCCACCGACCTTTCTAAAATCAGACCTTTGAGTAAAAAGTTATGCCCATTTAAATAAAGGCCTGTTGAACAGGCCAGTCAACGGACCCAACGATGGGGCGTCGGTCAGACGATGGACCGTCAATCCTGGTTGTCGTTTGGTCTGACAGCAACTTTCCCAGGGGTCTTTTTGACCTTTCCCACTTCATTTAAACCTTAAGATACGCCGTTCTGACCCTAAATCATCAGATTTTAGTCAGTTTATGCCTAGAAACATAACTAAAACATATGTAAGTCAAATCATTAAATCAAAACTTAGAAAATTAGAAGCAAGAGAGGAGAAAAAGCTCAAGAACCCTAGTTCAAAAATGCAAAAAGTTCCAGCAGTTCCAGCCCCGAAACTTAAGTATTTTTCCGTGGATTTCATCACCGGGTATGTGGGATTTCACTAGTGGGATCCTTTCACCCATGGGTCCCTAGTCTTTAGTCAAATTCTTGATTCCCATATCGTGATTAGATCTAGGGTTTCTAGAACTTCAAAAGAACTTTATTAAATTATTAGTTTTATGTTGCAAATCAGATTATCATGTTATTATTCAGGTTATTGCATGAATTTCAGAACCCTAGCTTTGTATTTCTTTAGTTCTTGAATTACGTATGCTAGGTCAGATATTTCAGACATTTCAGATATGCATGCCTCAATTATAAATGCATAATTACCAAACTAATTATTGTATTCTCTGTTTGCATGTTCAATTTTGGGTTATCCAGTATTTACAGAAATTCAAACATAATCGATAAATTTAAAGAATTCATGGGAGTAGCATTATACCGAGTTAGACTAGGGTTCAGCGTACCCAATTAGTCCCAGAACTACTAGACAAGTAGGTTGTAAGTCCCCTCTGTCGGCAATCAGTTAAGTGATCACGCCAGCATGCCTTTATACCTTTGGCAGGATATATTGGGTCCTCTCGATGGGGAATATACATCGGACTCCACATTTAGCTCATATGATTTTATTATCGGTTATTAGTAGCTCCCACAGATCAGTCAGACTCTCTGCATTGACCATTTATCAGTATATTCAATATTCAGTTTTAGCATGTTATAAATTGGTCATTGTATCTATTTAGCTCAGAATTCAGTTTATCATGTCAGATTATTATACTTGCTTTTATGCTTGTTCAATTATGTTTATTTAAGCTTTACTCTATCCTACATGCTCAGTACCTTTCAAGTACGGATGCATACATGTGCTACATCTTCTCGTGATGTAGGTTCAGGTTCTCAGCATCCAGATCACGCATAGATCAATTTCTAATATCTAGTTCAGCAGATTCAGTGGTGAGTCACCATTCTCTGAGGACAACAGTAAGGAGATTCTTTTCAGTATTTTAGTCATTTAGTTTCAGTTTTTTTTAGATTTAGCTGGGGGCTTGTCCCAATATTTCTAGTCCAGTTTAGACGCTTATTTCAAACATAGTTAGTTTCAGCTTAGTGTTGAGTTAGTAACTTCATTGTATTAAATTCAACAGTCTTCATATATATCAGCTTTAGTATATGGGTATTCCCCCTATTTTCATTATAAGTTAATATTTCGCTTTTGCATTAGTTTATTTTCTATAGTATGCTCATGATCATGACAGTATGGTTAGCTTGGGATCACTTATGGTCCTAGGTTCCGTGTTCGCGTCTCAAGGGTAGTTCGGGGCATGACAAAACTTGGTATCAGAGACTAGGTTCAAGATTCCTAAAATGTCTGAAAAAGCGGCCTTAAGTAGAGTCATTTTCATGGGTGTGAAGTGCACCACATCTAATGAGAGGGAGGCTATAAAGTGTTCAAAGAAAAACTTCACTTTCTTGATAGTCTTATCGTGAGTAAGATATGATCAAATTCCATTCCAACTTGACGTTGGGTGCTTAAGATCATGCCTTCTCATCGAGCTTAGGCATGGAATGCTAATGGATGCAATGCTAACGCAGTTCCTCTAGCACCAGATAAGGAATTTCAAATAAAGAGTTTCAGAACGCCAATTCAGCTATTCGGCTCAGAGTATGACCAACCAGAACAATCAGCAGGTTCTAGTTCCTACTAATAGAAATGACCGATTAGTGGCAGCAAGAGTTTGTAATTTTATTAGGATGAACCCGCCTAAGTTTTTAGGGTCGTAAGTTGGTAAGGACCCACAGAAATTCATAGATGAGATCAAGAAAATATTTGGTGTGATGCAAGTAAATGATAGTGATAGGTGAACATGGCCTTCTACCAGCTTAAGGATGTGACTCTCATATGGTTCACTCAATGTAAAGACAATAGAGACTACTTTGTATTTTGTAACTCAATATAGCACTAAACTTTAATATTAGTCCAGAAACTCTCTTAGAACCTTTCTTAGTCTCTACTCGAGTCGGTGACCCAGTTATAGCTAGACGGGTATACAGAAATTACCTTGTCACAGTATCTTAGAAATTCACCTCAGCAGATCTAGAATAGTTATAAATAATAGACTTTGATGTCATTCTAGTCATTGATTGGTTACATTCATGTTAAGACTCAGTCGATTGTAGAACTAGAATTGTTCATTTTCACTTTCCAGACGAACCAATCTTAGAATGGAAGGGTAGTAGCTTAGTGCCTATGGGTTGATTTCTTTCTTACCTTGATTTATTTCTTGCATTAAGGCCAGAAAGATGATATCTAAGGGTTATCTCTATCATCTATTCCGGGTTAAGGATTCTAGCGTTGAAACCCCAACTCTTGAGTTAGTTCTAGTAATCTGTGAATATCCAGAAGTATCTCCAGAAGATATTCCTGGAGTCCCTCCCGAAAGGGAAATCGACTTTGGAATTGATATCCTTCCAGATACCCAACCTATTTCTATTCCTCTTTATAGAATGGCTCCAGCAGAGCTTAAGGAATTGAAAGAGCAGATGAAAGACCTTCTAGATAAGGGTTTCATCAGACCTAGTATTTCACCATAGGGTGCACTAGTCTTGTTCGTAAGGAAGGAAGATGCTTCCCTCAGAATAAGCATTAACTATAGACAGTTGAACAAGGTCACAATTAAGAATAAGTATCCCATCCCCAGGATTGACGACTTGTTTGACCAACTTCATGGTGCTACCCATTTTTCAAGGATAGACCTCAGATCGGGTTATCATCAGCTTACAGTCATAGATAGTGACATTCCGAAAATAGCCTTTAGAACTCGGTATGGTCATTATGAAGTTGTAGTTATGTCGTTTGGACTAACCAATGCTCTTACAACTTTCATTGATTTGATGAACAAAGTGTTCAAATAGTACTTGGACTTGTTCGTTATCGTCTTCACTGATGATATCCTTATTTACTCTAGGAATGAGGAAGAACATGCGAGTCATTTGGGAATCGTTTAAAAGAATCTCAAGGATCGCCAGTTATTCGCTAAGTTTAGCAAATGTGAGTTTTGGATGCAATTTATTGCTTTCCTTGGTCACATTGTATCTAGCGAATGGATCCGAATAGATTCACAAAAGATAAAAGCAGTGAAACAATGGCCCAGACCTACCTCTGCTACAGATATTAGAAGTTTCTTAAGTCTAGCATGTTATTACAGAAGGTTTGCGGAATGATTTTCATCCATAGCATCACCATTGACTAGGTCTACTCAGAAGATGGTCAAGTTTCAATGCTCAGATGATTATGGGAAAAGCTTTGCAGAATTGAAAACACGATTGACTATAGCTCCTGTCTTGACTATACCAGAGGGTTCAGATGGTTATGTGATCTATTGTGATGCATCTAGAGTTGGCCTAGGTTGTGTGTTGATGGAGCGAGGTAAGGTAATATCTTATGCCTCTAGACAACTTAAGGTTCATGAGAAGAACTATCCAACTCATGACCTCGAGCTTGCAGCAGTGGTGTTTGCACTCAAGATCTGGAGACACTACTTGTATGGTGTTCACGTAGATGTGTTCACTGACCATAATAGTCTTCAGTATGTATTCACCTTGAAAGAGTTGAATCTTCGCCAGGAGATGGCTAGAGTTCCTTAAGGATTATGATATGAGTGCACATTACCATCCTGGTAAGGAGAATATAGTAGCAGATGCTCTTAGTAGATTATCTATGGGTAGTGTAGCCCATGTTGAGGAAGAAAGGAAGGAGCTAGTGAAGGATGTTCACAGGCTTTCTCGCTTGGGAGTTCACCTTATGAGCATATCAGATAGTGATGCAACAGTTCAGAATGTGGCAGAAACTTCTTTGGTAGTCGAGGTTAAAGAAAATAAAGACAATGATCCAATTTTGGTTGAACTTAAGAATGTACTCCACAATCAGAAAGTGGAGGTCTTCTCCCAAGGGGGAGATGGTGTACTTCGCTAGCAGGGTGGATTGTGTCTTCCTAATGTGGTCGAGTTGAGGCAGCATATTCTTGAAGAATCCCATAACTCTAGGTATTCTTTTCATCCAGGTGCCACTAAGATGTACCGCGATCTGCGGGAACTCTAGTAGTGGAATGGCATGAAGATGGATATAGCAGACATCGTGAGTAAGTTCCCTAATTTCCAGTAAGTCAAGGTAGAACATCAGAAACCAGGGGGTATGACTCAAGAGATCGACATTCCTACTTGGAAGTGGGAAGTGATCAATATGGATTTCATCACAGGGTTACCGCGTACTCGCAGACAGCATGACTCAATTTGGGTGATAGTTAATAGGATGACTAAGTCTTCTCGCTTTTTGGCGGTCAAGACTACATATTCGGCAGAGGACTATGCCAAGCTTTACATTAATGAAATTGGGAGGTTGCGTGGGGTTCCTTTGTCTATCATCTCAGATAGAGGTCCTCAGTTTACCTCTCATTTCTGGAAGTCCTTTCAGAAGGGTCTTGGTACTCAAGTTAACCTTAGTACAACATTTCATCCACAGACGGATGGGCAGGCAGAGCATACCATTTAATCATTCGAAGATATGTTGAGAGCTTGTGTGATCGATTTCAAAAGGTAGTTGGGATGATCACCTTTCTCTTATTGAGTTCGCGTACAACAATAGCTACCATTCCAGCATTCAGATGGCCCCTTATGAGGCTTTATATGGGCGTAGATTTTGATCTCCTGTTGGTTGGTTTGAAGTAGGTGAATCAGCTTTGATAGGGACAAACTCAGTCCTTTGTGCTATGGGGAAAGTGCAACTCATTAGAGATAGACTTAAGACAGCCAAAGTCGTCAGAAATCTTATGCAGATATAAGGAGAAGGGAACTAGAGTTCCAAGTTGATGATTGGGTTTTTCTAAAAATCTCACCTATGAAAGGGGTGAAGAGATTTGGACGGAAAGGGAAGCTCAGTCCTAGATATGTAGGCCCTTACAAGATCATGAAAAGGGTTGACAAGGTGGCATATGAGTTAGAGTTGCCAGCAGAATTAGCAGCAGTGCATTCGGTCTTCCACATCTCACTCTTGAAGAAGTGTGTGGGTGATCCAGCCTCTATAGTGCCATTGGAGAGTGTGGCGGTGAAAGATAGTCTTTCTTATGAGGATGTACCAGTTGACATTCTTGACCGTCTGGTCAGAAGGTTGAGAAACAAAGAAGTCGCTTTAGTTAAGGTTTTGTGGAGGAGTCAGTCCATAGAGGGAGCTACTTGGGAAGCAAAAGCAGCCATGAAAGCCAAGTATCCTCACCTCTTTCCTTCCGATTCCACTCCATCTTGAGGTACTAGTTCTTCTTCAATTTTCCAGTCATTCATATGTAAATTCAGTGTTAGAATCATGTTCCCTCAGTTTGTACTTGCATTTTCAGCGTATTCGCATGTACTGGAAACTTAATTCAGTTAGAAACTCATTTCTTCGTATTTAGTAGTGGGGTTTACAACTCTCTCCCTTTATTTCAGTTAGATTAGTCTTCATTCGAGGACAAATGTTCCCAAGGGGGAGATAATGTAACACCCTGTAGCTAAAACAAAGAAAAAATCAGTTTTTCAGAAAATCTGCAGGTGCAACAAGCGGGACCATCGACATATCGTAGCCTGACCCACAATTCGTCCTACACAACCGTCGATGGGATCAGACACTCCCAAAAACTCATCCAGGAAAAAATTGGTAAGTCTTGATCGACAGACGGACCTACGGTCCGTAGGTTAGACGACGGTCCGTAGTCCGTGACCGTCGATCGAGACCCCCATTCACCCACTCTTTGATAAGAGCTATGGATGACCAGCACGGTCCGTAGGTGGAAAATTTGCAGACAGTTAAGGGCAAATTAAGTTGGGTGAACTTCAAATGGTCATAACTCTTAGCACAAAATTAATTAGGTATCCCATTACCTACCCACAGATAGATAATTGAATTATCTTTCCATAGAAACCGAACTTGCTAAAATCATACCTCCAAGTAAAAAGTTATGTTCATTTTAGTAATGTCTTGTCGAACAGGCCCAGTCGACGGACCGAACGACGAGGCGTCGGTCAGACGATAGCCCGTCAGTCCTGGCCCTCGTTTGGTCCGACAGTAACTTTTCCTGGGATCTTTTTGACCTTTCCCACTTCGTTTAAACCTTAAGATACGTCGTTTTGACCCTAAATCATTGTATTTTAGTCAGTTTAAGCCTAGAAACATAACTAAAACATATTTAAGTAAAATCATTATATCAAAACATAGAAAATTAAAAGCAAGAGAGGAGAAAAAGCTCAGGAACCCTAGTTCAAAAACACAAGTAGCAGTTCCAGCCCCAAAAATTGAGTATTTTTCCGTGGATTTCATCACCAGGTATGTGGGATTTCACTAGTGGGTTCCATTCACCCACTGGGTCCCTAGTTTTCAGTCAAATTCTTGATTCCCATATCATGATTAGATCTAGGGCTTCTAAAACTTCAACAGAACTTTATGAATTTATTAGTTTTATGTTCCAAATCAGATTATCATGTTATTATTCAGTTTATTGCATGAATTTTAAAACCCTAACTTTCTATTTCTTTAGTTCTTGAATTGCACATGCTAGGTTAGATATTTCAGACACTTCATATATACTTGCCTCACTTATGAATGTATAATTACCATATTAATTATTGCATACTCAATTTGCAGGTTTAGTTTCGATCTATCCAGTATTTACAGAAACTCAGACATAATTAGTAAATTTACAGAATTCATGGGATTAGCATAATACCGAGTTAGACTAGGGTTCAGCGTACCCAATTAGTCCAAGAACTACTAGCAAATAGGTTGTAAGTCCCCTCTGTCGGCAATCAGTTTAGTGATCACACCAGCATGCCGTTATACCTTTGTCAGGGTATATTGGGTCCTCTCGATGGAGCGTATACATCGGACTCCATATTTAACTCATATGGTTTTATTATCGATTATTAGTAGCTCCCACAGACCAGTCAGACTCTCTGCATTGACCATTTATCAGTATATTCAATATTCAGTTTTAGCATGTTATAGATTGGTTATTGCATCCAGTTAGCTCAGAATTCAGTGTATCATATCAGATTATTATACTTGCTTTTATGCTTGTTCAATTATGTTTTATTTCAGGTTTACTCTATCCTACATGCTCAGTACCTTTCAAGTACTGACGCATACGTGCGCTACATCTTCCCATGATGTAGGTCAGGTTCTCAGCATCCAGAGCACGCATATATCGATTTCCGATCTCAAGTTTAGCAGAGTCAGTGGTGAGTCCTCATTCTCCGAGGACAACAGTCAGGAGTTTCTTTTCTGTATTTAGTCTTTTAGTTTCAGTTTTTTCTAGATTTACCTGGGGGCTTGTCCCAGTATTTAAAGTCCAGTTTAAAGGCTTATTTCAGACATAGTTAGTTTCAGCATAGTATTAAGTTAGTAACTTCATTGTATTAAACTCATCAGTCTTCATATATATCAGCTTTAGCATATCGGTATTCCCCATCTTTTCATTATAAGTTATGATTTAGATTCCGCATCAGTTTATTTTCTATAGTATGCTCATGATCGTGCCAGCAGAGTTATCTTGGGATCACTTGTGGTCCTAAGTTTCGGTCCGCGTCTCGGGGGTAGCTCGGGGCGTGACAATTTTTATCTTTTTATAATGTCTAGCTAAAACCTCAATTCTTGGGGTGTTATAATGTTATTATGGGTTTATTTAGCTTATGGGTACTGCTAATTGTTAGTTTAATGCTATTTAAAAGAATGTTTAATCATTAATTATTGTTTAATATAAGAATTCTAGTTGCAAATGAAGTTCTATATTTGTGTTCTTGGTTTGCTTGAAAGAGAGATTTTAGAACTATGGTTTTTCATTGATGGTTTGTGGGTATAGGGTTGATATGGGTTTAGCTTGAGAGAGTAAATCCTAAACCTAATCTCACACATTTAGCTCGAGAGAGTGAATGAATTAAGGTGTGGGCTGATCTTAATTTGCATGCATGTTTATTTTTGAGAGAAATCACCTGATTCGGGGTAATTGTTCTGCAGAAAATTCCTACCCACCTACCCTAGTCTAGCCTATCACTAATATCTAGCTATTTACTAATAGTTGCAATTACCGATATGTATATATTTGTCTATAATCGATCATATCCCAAGAAAATATCTCCCAATTATTATTTCATAGTTTTGTGACTGCTTCTAGGTATTAATCTAAACAAAAAAAACTATATATCATATATGTCACTCCTTATATTTGATGTATCTTTTCCCGATAATGTTTATTCCTATGGCCTAATTGATCGCATTTATATTTCCTAATCGAATTTGAAACACGTACCACTCCGAGTGGGATTCGACCCTAACTCATTTAGTTGGATTTTATACTGATTTACAATCGTTGAACACCAAGAATTGGATTGGGTGTTCTTGAAATGTTTAGTCGGGGATATAATCCTAGTTTTCTCTTTTACTTATTTGAAAATAGATGTAGGGCATGTGGATGAAGTAGTCTAACACTATGATTGTCTTACATATCTGAAAAAACAAGGTTCTTAGTACCGCCCCGAGCCTACACCCTGTCGGGACTAGAACTCAAGAACCATTGTTTGCTCCAAACGAACCCTTGGCCTGGCTAGACTCTCAGCGGAAGACTATACGCATTAACAAAGATATCAAAATAACACAGAATATTTTAAATATAGACATTCGACTTAGTCAAAGTGGCAAAGCAAGTCTTAGAACAAATAACTAATAATGGAACGACTAGAGAACTATAACTATCCGTCTATGAAGCCTTTAAAACTATGAGGGATGCCGAGAAAATACCGTCGATCATCCTAAAAACTGAAATAACAAAGCAATAAAAAGGGGATCCTCTAGAAAGCAAAGAGGCTCACCAATTGACTTTGAGTGCTTAACTAGATCAACAAGGTGCTGGATGTTGATCCTGGTTATATGTATATGCATCATAAAATGGAGCAAGCCAAATGACATCAATATATTGAATGTAAGAGCATGTGAGGGGAAAACTAAACACGGCATAAGCTTGAGCTGAATTCTGAAAGAAACACTTAGCTCGGCTCAACTCATGGATACTCAACTCAAATGCAGAATTAAACAAAAGTTAAGGTGCAGTTTATATAAAGCATTTAAACAGTATATAACAACTCAATGTATTTATGTTATAAATAAATATAATTTTGTGGGAGTTTCTCTAATCAAAAATCATCACTATGATATGTGTGATGATACAAAATCTCGCTCACGCTGCCAGAACATTCCTATAACTTGCCTGGGTATAGAACGCCTCAACTAAGTGGATCGACTAGTCTATGCTAAAAAGTATTATGGAATAACCTAAAAAGTATGACCCGTTCTACCCATGTTGACTACATGATTTATAGAGAATTGAATTATTATGAACTCATCCCCGTATCAGGCTCAATACTACTCCTAAAATACTCACCTGATATGTCTAAAAACATAAGTTTTTCTCTGTAATTTGAGGTTACTACTCAAAAAGCTTATATCATAAAAGATGTTGAACTCAACACTACTCATGAAAACTCATTTAAAAATCGGTGTTCTCTCATCTTAAATGTGAAAATATTCTCTTTGGGTGTACTTAGTCCCCATACTCATTTCTTAAGTCTTTTAAAAACAAGTTTAAAATGATTATAGAAGACTTTGAAAAGATTTAAGAACTCTCTTAACTTGATTTTTAACTCTACCTTGAATTTGATTTATGGATTCAAAGGTCATAATCTCATGTCATAGATGACTTGGCGTCCCTGGCGCTCTGAGTGGCGCGGCTCCCCATGCCTTTTCCAAGATTTTTGATGAATTTTCTTGGTCGTTTTTCAACTATAAACTCTCTAACTTCAACACAATCCATCAAGAACTCAATTTCTATACTTTCAAGAACATAATTTCGCTGAATTAAATCATCATTGGTGCGTAGGTGAACTAACCTAATGCTATGTGATGTCACATACCTCGTAGGGATCAACCCTTGGAGGAATCCACAAGCTTAACTTAAAGAACGCGATGAATCCTTGCTTTCTTCCTCTCTTTTCTCCTCTTCTTTTCTCTTCTCTCAAAATCCTAACTTAATATTGTGAAGCATTAAATGAACCACTACAATTTAGACCCCAACTTAATTATCAAAAACGAATTTAGTTAATTGGATAAGGAAAAGACCATAATCCACTTCTAACATTTGGTTTTACCTATCCTTATCTAGATATCCCCACTTCATATGGGCATATCTCCCTCATACAAACTTGAAAATGAGAAATTTTGGTGGCGTTGGAAAGATAATTCAAATACCATTCCTACGGTATCTTATAGCACACCTAACTAATCATGTGCTGGGAGTTATGGTCATTTGAAGTTGATCCAAAACTCATACTTTTCTTAACTTTGTCAAACTTTCCAAATTTGACTATTTTCAAAAAATGATTTCTTTCTAGTTCTTTTAAACAATGAGGTGTCACATTATTAAAGAATTTTGAAGAAGAACTTCATTAGAAGCCTTGAAATCTTAACTTGAAGGTAAATAATCAAGATTATTTTTTTTGAGATTCTTGAAATCTCAGTGTCTAAGAATTATGATTTTCGTTAGCGATTCATAATTGTATGGAGCAATTTGAGTTGGAAAGAATGGAATTCTTGGAGAAAGACATATCTTGAAGAAGAATCTTGAAAAAGATTAAAAGACTCTTGAAAGAGATTGAAAAAATCTGAATGGAATCTTATACTTTTGATTTTTCCTTAGTGTTTTGCCTTAGGGTTTAAGAGAGAAGAGACTAATGAACTAAGAGATGAAAATCCGATTGTTTTGGGTCTATAATTAGTCAAGAGATTCGTTTAGGGTCTTTAGAGGTAAAAAGACAAAAAAAAACCTTTTCAATGTTTTGCCATCGATAAATTCGCCACTGCACTATATCATGTTACTAAAATGATCATAACATTTTACTCGAAACTATGATTAACGCGAAATTGGTGGCATTCGAAAGAAGATTTGAATACTAAATTTGATAGACTATGGTCCACGTAACTCCTTGTATTCTAAGAGATATGGCAGTTTAAGGTTTACTCAAATAAACTCTTACATCAGAACTTAATCGGTAAAGAAACTTTCAACTAAACTTTGTGCTAAGAGTTTTCACTTGACATTAATTGATATCCAAAATCATTCCCATAATAAAGAATTTACCTTTAACAATATGAGCAATTTAAGAATAACCCGGCATATGCAAACAAAAAGTAGTTCGGGCCTTAGCTTAAAACATTTCGGGGTGTTACACTAACTTTCAGAATCAGAGCACAAAAGAAGCAATTTCCCTTTGATCATATGATTACAACGACATTTTTCTACTGTTGGAATTGACTCATAACCAACAATTACAACATCATAAAAGAGATATATAAAAATAGAGACACATCGAGTTAACTAAATAAAAATCTACAAACAACAATCATCTAACAGAACCTGAATAAGAACTTGCGTAAAGTAAGTACTCACATATAAAATATGTACAAAAGCATATTTTTTTAAAAAGAAGTCAGTGAAAGCATTAAGTTTAGTACGATTCAGTGAGCAGAAATTTGCATCCAAAACATAGTACTATAAACAAAAGTTGCTGAAGATAAAGTAGCACATTTCATATACTAGTCTGTGTCTATTTTGAACCCCTCATCGTCCTCCTATTCAGTTTCATCATCCGTTTCGCCTTCATCATCTCTAGAGTCTTCTTCTAATTCATGGTGCTCTAACAACAAATTCTCATATATTGGCTCAACCATTTCATTTGCCTCCCAATTTGAACCACACAGAGGTATATTTTCATCAACAATAACATTCAAATCTATCTCATGGACTTCAAATTTTACAACTTGGAATGGGAGATTTGATTCAGCTATCATAATCCCTCCCTCATCAAGTGATTCGATAACATCTCGAGGTTTGACTCTTAATACAGCTAACCAATCAGTTGTGCCCCTCTTTGTGCTAAGATAAGGCATATAACACACTTGCATTGCAAGAATAAAAGGTTCATATTTTTAAAATCGGTGACGATGATTAACATCTACCAATTTATATCGACTGTGCTCCTTAAAACCAACATTCATTGTTGGATCAAACCATTCACACTTGAATAATATAGCTTGCTTTAAAGATGCTATATGATATTCCAATTGTATAATTTCGTGTATCCTTCCATAGTAATCAACAAAATTTGGATATGAAATACAAACTCCACTGTTCGTTGTTAATCTTATACTACCGTGATGTATTGTATGAAACTTGAATCCATTGACAAAACACATTGGATAAGCACATGCACTTATTAATGATCCATGAGCAAGACTACTCGAATATTCATTTTTTATATGGTTGGATCGAACCTAGTTAAAATACTATAAAATTTAGTCTAAATTCACAAGATAATTTTAAAAAATCATTTTATTAAAGAATAATGATTGTTTGAGGCTTACATATTCCTTGAACCATATAGAAAAATATGATTCGGAACTCTCATCTATTTGATCTTGAGGTAGATTCGGAAAGTCTTCTTGCAAACGTTGTATGTACATGCTTCATAGCAACAAAATAAGCTATATAGAAAATCATAAATCAATTTTTTTTTTTATCTTAAACAGGTACAATCTTAAATTGTGACCTTACAAACGGCTCAACATGTTGACAGTTTAGTAGAATATAAGTTTGGGCAGCCTTAAGTTCTTCAAGGGATAAATCTCTTTTATTTTTCCGTCGTCCGATTGCTTGGATGGGTGAATATGGATAAATTTCCTTCAAACATCTTTCATAGCACCAACATCATCATTATGGGTCACAATATGATGACGTGCCATAAGATGAGGTTCAAAATAATGAGAAAACAATTGTGTTGACTCTACCGTGAAGTATGCTTCACAAATGGAACCTTCAACACTAGCATTGTTCCAAATCATATTTTAAGAGTTCGGAGGTACCTTAAATTATAATGTTATTGTTATGCCGTAATTTTACTATCTTTAGAAAAATTACTTTTTGAAATGTTCCAAATATAAAATAATTGAGAAAAATACTTAAAAAAAGAGTCGACACTTAATTTTTAAAAAAAAAATTAAGAAAACTTAATTTAAAGGACTTCAAGTGATTCAGTCTTTCATGAATTTAGAGAAAATAGGCAAGCGATTCACATTTTCACTTTAAAAAGGTTTTTTAAAATATTTAAAGTATCCGCTAACAAGCGATTATCTAATGACTTGACTACAAAAATTTGATTTTTTTTGAGAAATTGATGATGTTCATTTATTTGTACTTTTTGAGTCTTTAGAAAAGGGATGAAATATAACTTAAACCTTTGAAATAAATTAGAGGTGATTAAACTATTCTAAAAGAATGACTCATTTTTTTAAAAAAATAAAATAAAAATTAACGTTCAAACTAAATATAATAAACTATAACTTTAATAATAGACTCTGTAGGAAAAATGTCTGAAATATATTCAAACTTTGATCAAAGTTTTCGTCACAATACCTTAAAATGACATTTTACCTCTCTGCACTACTTAATAGTATATTATAAAGGTATATATATGTGCACACGTCGACAACATAAATGTTGCTTAATTATAAATAATAATGTGTTCACGTGGACACAGTATACCCTTAAAATACATCATTAAATAGTGCAGAGGGTAAAAGATCCTCCATAAAATTTGATATTAACAACAATTTCGACCAAAGTTAGAGTAATTTTTCAGACCCTTTTCCCTAAAAATCTAGCGAAATCATTATAAAAGTAATAACTTAAACTAATTTAGTCAAATAAAGACAAGAAACTATCTTGAGTTAATTAAACACAAGTGAAGATTTCGATTAAGAATTTTGATTAAGTAAATAAAGAAGGATAAAATTACATGGATTGGTACCTTTTAATAAATGATTATCAATTTTAGTGATATTTTTTATTTATTACCATTTACAGTAATGTATAACAATAATATGTTAAATCTGCAATGTGTATTAAAAGTAAATTATGCATGCAATATATATGTATTACAACAGTTTTTAAAATATATTATGCTTCTTTGGTAAAAACTTGACACATTGAATTATAAGTGTATTAAAATGTGTAATAAATGTATTATCCATCAATAAAACTTGTATTATATGTGAATAATAAATTGTTCTTTGTAATATGTATAAAAGTTATATTATAAATGTATTAAAGGTTATCAAATGAAACAAAATATTATTGCTATAAATAAGAAATATTTTCTTATTATAGTATATTTATGCAAGTTTCCCAGTAAAGAAGAAAGAGTTGATAAATAGAATGTGTTACAGTATACCAACATAAAGAAAACAGTTCATATTTTGGGAAATTCTATGAAGTTAATTAACAATTCTAAAGTTAAGAGTTAAAAAGTAAATAATAAATAATTTAAGGGTAAGGGAGAAATTAAATTTGGACATAGGCCCCAATTAGGCCTTTGAAATCCTGCATATACACCAAGTGTATACAGTTGTATATGGGTCGTGTCTTGACGAGAGTTCCTATATATTGAACCGTATACCAACTTTAGACCGTCCCCACTTTGAGCCCTGAAACCTGTATTTTCGTTTTTAGCCACGTATTTATTGCACTAGATCTGTATATCAGTGTATACTTTGTGTATACACACTGTTTAGAGCTTTCCGAAGTGTATTTTCAGTTTCCCTGTCCTGTATTTCAGCTTCCAACGAACTAAATAAAAGAGAGGCTGACTCGAGACAACTCAAGAATATGCAATGGAGGAGTCTGTATGGACTCATATGGGAGCACTTGTGTAAGAAAAGAAGATAAGGATTAGTAAGGATTTGAATTAATTCAGCAGCTATCATAAAAAGAAAATGACACGGCATAACACATTCAAAGTTTTCATAATTAACAAGTAGTAAGTAAGATGCCTAACAATAGTGATGCTCTCCGCTAGTATGTCCACAATAAATTTCCCACAGATTATGTGAATGCCTATACCCATATGGGACTATAAGATGCAGTGGACGACAAATTTTAAAAAAAATGCTAAAGACAAGGATATTATGAATAAATATGAACAATCATGTGACAAGGACAGTAACCAAAATCAACCAATTGGAACTAAATTTAGGTAAAACTCTTACTACGCAGACAACAAGTGAATAAATATATATATATATATATATATATATA